>NW_006159713.1:6237652-6243292 GCF_000334495.1 Tupaia belangeri chinensis | reverse complement strand
GTGTGTGTGTGTGTGTGTGTGTGTGTGTGTGTATGTGTATAAACAAAATGTGATACATATATGTGCAATGGAATATTATTCAGACCTGAAAAGGAAGGAAATTCTAACACATGCTACAGCATGGAGGAACCTCCAAGACATTGTGCTATGTGGAGTAAGCCACCTGCAGAAAGACAGACAAATAATATTAGACAAGTCAAACTCATAGAGAAAATAGAATGATAGTATCAAGTACTAAGGAGAGAAGATAAACGTTTAATGAGTACAGCATTTTAATTTTGAGAAATTAAAAAAAAAATTCCAGAGATAGATGGTACTGATGTTTTTACAATAATCTGACTGTACCTCACATTACTGAATTGTACACTTGAAAATGGTTAAGAGAGTGGATCAGTTCCATGGTATAGCACTAATAGAGAGAAGCCAGATTTCAGATGGTGAGCGCCGGTCAAGTCCCCCAGCCTGGTCAGCCTGAAACACACCAGGCGCATGACTGAGTGCCCAAGGTCTGGAGAACTGTAGGATGGAGAGCTGAGCCTTGCAAGGTCTTGTGCAGGGTGCTCATTCCCCTCTTTCTCTCCCTCTCTCGTTGTATGCACACATGCTCTAGCATGAGTAAAGATGAAAAAAGTGGTTAAGACAGTAAATTTTATATGAAGTATATTTTACCACCACTTAACTATAAATAAAAAATAAAGTTTTCAAAATTTAGGACTATATGCGCTATCATTCCTTTACACATCACTATGAGGGGAATGTAAAAGAATTGGTAGATGATTCTATATATTAAGGTTGCCAATAGCAGTGAACATTCTTTGAGCGCACTCTGTGTTCATCACTTACAGGCATCATCTCCTTTAGTTCTTACTCCAGAAGTAGTACTCCTATTATTCAAAGCTTACAGGTAGAGAAACTAAATTACCAAAAGGTACTGGACTTGCCCAGGGTCACTTGTGAATGGTCTATTGGTTTCACAAGCCCATACCCCTAAACAAATAAGATTGACTCACTTACGTGTCTTTTTTAACATCAAGTATAGGAGAAAAACATAGTAAGCCACACAATTCCTTTAACAAAATGATTTAGATCAAATCTTCTATGAGAGGCTTTGTGTACATATTTGTTGATAAGTATGTAAGAATTTTCCTCGATGTTCTGTACTGACAAGTGAACGTATGAAAATGCAGACACTACTTGATTCAGTGCTGGGGCCACAATCTGGTGACTTGGGTGATTGATACCCTGCTGCCATGGCTGACACTGGAGCTTTGAACACCTCTTACTCTTAAGATTTTCATTACTGATGTGGGACAACTTTATCTTTTCTCCTAAACTGGTATATTGGAACATCCACAGGCATTAGAATCAAAAGGGGTCATTTTAATTTTAGCAGGTATTAGTTACATGCCTTTAGAAATATCACTTCTTTAAGCTATCTTTCTTACTACAAAATGAGGGCCATGTCAGGTATCTTAAGGTACATGTTTATAATTATTTCAACAGGATATTGTAAGGATTGAGTTTCTTAAATATTATAGATTAAGATTCAACTTATTTCAAAACATGTGGGTGAAAAATGATAGCTGAACAAACATTGATTTCCAAAATAAAAATAGTTAGATTTTATAAGAAAAACATTTTACTATCTTATTTTTGAACTTTTTTTTCCTCATTTATATCCTTAGTAATACCACTAGGAAAGAGATGGAATTTGTTTGCATGATATTTACTTTGTTTTCTTCTAGCATGTCACAAGGACCCTTCTTACCCCGTCATTCTATCACCATCCTGACAGTCTCCAAGCAATATTTCATTTGTTCCTTTCATCAGCATTCTTATGTTATACATTCCTCTAAGAAGCAAAAACTAATTTCTCAAACACAAATGATTTCAGAAATCTCTATACATACACAAAGTATAGTCTGTTCAAGTTCTCTCCTTAACATCTTGTATTTTCATGCAGTTCCATTGCACATGCCGGGTATGGGAAACTTTGTTACAGTCTGTTTCAGGATATGGTTCTGCTTAGCATGTTACTCATCTTCCCTTTTCAATGAATGTGATATTCTCTAATCAGTAAAGAAACATTAAGCTATAAAAGGATTGTACAGTCAAGTTTTCCCAGGTCAAGATTACCTTTCCTCAGAGAGCTAGTGAAAATATCGTTATAGCTAGGATAAAGACATCATTTGAAACAGTATTTAGAATTTGCAAATGCCAAGTTCAATTCAATGTGTTTTATCTTCTAAGTTTTCTCTATGTGGTACTTGGCTTTATTTAGGCTTTTTAAAATTTTTGATATTTTTAAGATATATGAAGAAATATGTTGGCCCACATGGGGGCCAACAGGTGTCTTGATAGTTCAGACACTGTACTCCATCATGACCAACCAGGGTCTGAGTCCCAGACCCAGTGTCTTGAAAAATCACACCTGGTGTGTATACATGCATGCCCAAAATTCTGAGAAGGGAATGGAGGAGAAGGGATTGCAGTATGGCCATCCCTCCGGAGGGGTGATGTCTCACTTTCCCTCTCTCTGTCTCTCTAGTGAGTGCATATGCTCTATAGCAAAAATCCTAAAAAAGAAAAATCACCCTGATTCAGTTTTTGACCAATATTACCTGTTAATTAAGTCAAAGTCTCTTCTTTCTCCCCCCGCCCCATTTGGGTTATAAGGTGAGTGTGCTCATCAGTGAGAGACACAGAAGGAAAGGAAGGAAGGAACATACCCCAACCCACAAGGAGGATGCCTATGCTGAGACCCTTTCTCCATTCTCCACTTGTGATTTTGGGCATTTGCACACACACACTTTCAGTGTGTTTTTCAAGCCATCGGGTTTGAGACTCAACCCACAGAGTTGCCAGTGTGCAATCCAGCCACCTTAACCATCATGCCACCTGACTGGTTCCAAATCAACATATAAATTCAACCTCTAAAAATAAAACAAGGAATCAGCAGGTGGTGTAATGATTACATTGCTGGACTCCCATGTAGTTGAACATGGTTTGAGTCCTGGACCTGGTGGCTTAAAACTCACGCCAGGCACATATGGGTACATGCCCAAATTCTCAACAGGATAATGGAGAAGAACAGACTGTGGCATGGACATCCCCTCTGGAGGGTGATTTCTTGCTTTCTATCTCTCTGTCTGTCTGTCTCGCCAGGCAAGTACACATGCCCTGTAGCAAAAATCTCTCAGGAAAAAAAAACAACAAAAACAAATATAAATATCTTTTTAAGAAACTCATTCTCTTAAAGCTGTTACATATATTTTGTCATCAACCATAATGTTTCATGTTGGGCATCTATTTAAACAATTATAAAAGTATATTTAAAAAAAGAAAAAGTCAGAGCATGCATGCACTTGCCAGAGAGAGACAAAGACAGAGAAAAGGAGAGGGAGAAAGCACCCATCCCCCCCATGGAGCATGGTCATGGTTCAATCTCTTCTCTGTTTCTATTGGAATTTCAGGCATGCATGTACACATGCCCAGTGTGTTTCTCAAGCCACCAGGAACCAAGACGAGAGTTTGAACCACAGTTGGCCATGTGGGATCCAGTTCCCCTAACAACTAGGCCCCCAAATGTACATTTCGAGAGCAATTAAATTAAAACTGTTGAGAGCCAGGCAATAGCATAGCAGTAGCATCACTGGACTCACACAGACAAAGACCTTGGTTAGTGTCCTGAGACCTCCATGAGTTTTCAGGGCATCACATGTATATCCATTTTATGGACTGGCTGGGACTGAGATGGATCACAGTGTGAAGACCATGTTGGATTTCCTACCTGTCTCTTTCTGTTTCTCTTTCCTGGAAGAAATAAATTTTTTGAAAAATTCAGACATTGTGAGTAGACCCATTAGTCATTAAGAAGACACATTTGTATTCCTCCCCCAAATAAAAATTGCTAATTTGTGGAGTGAGCTATTGTGACATATTATTTGGCACCTGCGCCAACACATGCAAGAAGAGGACCCCTGCCTTTGATTTGTTATCTTCCCTCCCACAAGAATGAGATTGGTGGAAATCATTTCTCTTCAGTGGTCAAAGTATTGGACTTATGGCTTAAACTGTTGTCCCACATCTTTTCCTACGCTGCCCATAATCAAATTCTCTTCAATTTTAGACAATACACATAAGTAAATAAGTTAGGGAATTCGTTGTGTAAAATAAAACATAAGAATTCTTTGGAAACAGCCTGACAAAATTTTACAGCCTTTGTAATTCTGAGATTGAGGGGGAAGCATTTATATATTTATATTAAATATTTTTGGATTAAGTAGGGATTGCATGAATAAGAACTTTTCTCTTTTTTTTTTTTGAGAGATTTTTGCTATAGGGCACGTGCACCCGCCAGAAAGACAGAGAGAGACAAAAAGATCAAAAGTGAGAAATCACCCCCCAGGGCAGATGGCCACACCACAATCCCTTCTCCTCCATTCTCCTCTCAGGATCTTGGGCACACACGCACACGCACCCAGCATGAGTTTAAGCCACCAAGTCTGGGACTCAAACCGCAGTCGGCTACATGGGAGTTCAGTGACAAAGCCATTATGCTAACGGCTGGTCCCACCTTTTCCAGGAATCTTTACCCTCTCAGTGGATCTATAGGGCTTAGACACCTAAGATGAAACAGCCTGGAGAGATATGAAAGCATCAACTCTTGCCCCTATAGAAATAGAAGCAATACCACATGATAAAGACCACAGCAACTTAAAATGAGTAGGGGAGTCCACTGAATGAGTAACCACCATGCAACAATCCTAGGCCAAACACTCCAACTACATTATCTCATTTATTCTTCATGGCATTGAATGTTGCCTAATATGGTCCCTTTCTACATCTCCATAATAGGTTCAATAACTTGTCCAATAGCACACCATTTGTCAAGGAGGCTTCTCTCTCTCTCTCTCTCTCTACCTCATGCACAGCACATATTATCTGTATCATTTAAAAGAAATACATTGTTTTACATAAGACAATGGAAACTTACAAAGTCCCAAAGTCTGGAAGCAACATCAGTTGCATGAAATGGCACATACTGAGTTTGGGAATGAACCCAAAATAGGAAGACAGAAAAGGCAAGGCTAACTCACCATGCAAACACTTTGGTCTTTTGAAATCAGAGAATTCTCTTTAAGAAAGAAGATTATAGATTTCTTTTCAGCAGCCCCTTTTCTGATATCTGAGAATGACCTGCTGTCCTTTTTGATCCTGTAATCCTACCAGTGGTTTTAAGTGTTCCCTGCACAGGTACCACAATAATAAGCAAAAGCACAAATTCTAGATCCTGCCTAATAGGTGAGTTTCTAAAGAGAGATTTTTTTAAATTTCTTACATTATGAAAAATGCCCTGATACAGTGATTCTCTAAATCATTGCTGTTTAATAAAGGAATAAATTAATTAATTATTTTAAAGTATGAGTGTGCCATGATTTAATGTGGCTCCCAAAAGTTAATGTGTTGAAATTTGGTTTTATTACAGTGGTATTAGGAAGCATTTTAATCCAGTTATGATGCTGAAAAGTGAAGCCTTTGGGAAGTGATTAGGCATCAGGGTGGGGCTCCACAGGTAGCTATTTAAGAAGAGGGAATGAGACCAGAACAGAGACACATGGACATGAACATGCACATGGC
>NW_006159713.1:6234721-6237394 GCF_000334495.1 Tupaia belangeri chinensis | reverse complement strand
CCCACCAGCAAGAAGACTGTCACCAGCTGCAGCTCCTGAATCCTGGACCTCCAAAGTGTGAGATAAAAAGCTTCTATTCTCTTAAATCATCAAAACTCGGGTATTTTCTGTAATTGGTAGTAGAATAGACTAGAACAATGAGAAAGTAGGAAAATAGAAAAAAAAGAGGGATTAAGAAAGGAAGAAAAGGATAAGCAGTAAAATAAGAATTATATACAAACTATCATTAAAAGGCTTTATGTATCTCATGCAGTATCACATTTTACCTGAAAAAGAGCTTCTATTATTATCCATCCCCCCCTCTTTTTTTTATATTTTTGTCATATGGTACATGTGCTTGCTGAAGAGAGACAGAGAAGGAAAAAGTGAGAAATCACCCCCAGAGAGGAATGGCCATGCCACAGTTCCTTCTCCTCCATTTTCCTCTTGGGATTTTGGGTATGCATGTACATGCACCTGGCATGATTTTCAAGCCACTAGATCCAAGACTTGAACCATGGTCAGTCATGTAGAAATCCAGTGCCTTAACCACCACACCACCTGCTAGCCCTATTTTCATTTTATTTTTAGGTTTTTGTCATAGGGTGTGTGTACTTGCTGGAGAGACAAAGAGAGACACAAATTAGAAAGTGAGTAATCATCCCCTAGAGTAGATGGCCATGCCACAAAACCTTGTCCTTCATTCTTCTCGTAGGATTTTGGGCATGCATGTACATGCACCCAGCATGATTTTCAAGCCTTGGATCTGAACCACCATCAGCCATATGGGAGTTCAGTGCCCTACCCACCATGCCACTTGCTGGTCCCCCTCCTCATCTTTAATATGGACAAACTAAGGCTCAGAAAAATAAGTGGCTGTCCAAGGCCCCCACAGCTAATAGTTTATGGTGCCTACTGAGATGACACTGGGTTTTTGGAGCCAATACCTATACCACCAATAGAACTTAAGCCTTCTCTTTAAGGTAATAGAAGAAAATTTCACATTTTACTTGGTTGGTTTTCATTTTATTTAGAGTAGTTGAAGGATTAGGGTTTTATAAATGTTAGAGGCAGAATTGAGAAAAACGGCAACATAAACCATATGAGAACAGGCTGACTTCTATATGAATCCAGGCAAGGTGCACAGCATTTCTCCCTAAAAAGTGCCATGTAACCAGTTGAAGAAATACCAAATACATAGTAAAAATTAGTATAGACCAAGTGGGAATGAAGATTGAGGGAAAAAAAGATTTCAATGCAGTAAAAACTCCTAGAGTGGTAATGAATTTTCTGGTGTCCAATCCATTTCACGAGTGCCTACAATGTAGGTAGATATCAGGTGAAAAAGTAATCAGCAAAATCAGACCCCATGTTTGTGCATCACAGAGCCCAAATGAGAGGTTAAAAAAAAAACAGTTTCTACTTATTGACGCTTTTGATGTGTGCTATGCTAGTGATAACTGCAAGATACTAAAGAACAGGGATCCTGTTTCTAGAGAAGAGAGGAGAAAGCACAGGAAAGCTTTGCACAGGAGATGCCATATTGTGTTCGGTAAACAAATAACTAACTGTGAGTAGAGTGAAACTGGTGAGAAAGAATGGAACTAAAAAGTTTAGCAGTCAATTGTCATGCAAAGGAGTAGAACTTGATTTCCACACACTGGCTCTTTCACTATCTGCCTCCCTTCTTTGCAATCAGGACCAGGCATCAGCACAGTCTACACAGAAATCTATGCCAGAAATCATGGGAAGCAATTGCTCTCTGCTTACGAAGAACTTATTAAAGCCCTTTGGGGCTGTGGCCTATTATTGCAACTGCCTCCCTGTGGCCTCCAGGTGTGTTAATTTTGTTTTGATCTGAAAGGCTAAAATATAATAGGAGAATGATTTACACAAAGGTTAGAACCAAGTAATGTCCCTTTTTGCCACTTGAACCAATGTTCCATGAGTCATTTTTATTAAGGCTATCAGGAAAAAAGGATTTTCCTAGCCTTGATTGGGGAGCTTAAGGGTCTTTCTGGAGTTGCTGTTTGTGGGAAATTGCATTTGCACTCCAGGGTTCCTGCGTTGATGGAATGTATTCGTTTCTTCCTGGAACAAAAGTAAAGCATTCTGGAGAGAAACCAAAAAGTTCAGTTTCCCAGACCACCCTTGTTTATTCTGCAGATGTACAGAGAATTCATCAAGTTGGAAACTGGCCAGCTGTGAATGATACAAGTGATTTTTCACTACTGATAGCCTATCTGGCCTTGGCCCATGACAGCTATCGCATAACACACACAGTTGTCAGGATTGCCATGTGGCATAACACAGGAGTATGTCACAACCCAGAGCTGTGCAAGCAACAACACTGGGGAGAATGTCTACTATCTCTCTTATTAATCCTCTAGAACAAAGTTTTGCTCTAAAGCTAAAAAAAATAAAATCAAAAAATACATTTGTATGTCATGTGTATATTCAGCTATAAGTGGCTTAGTAGATAAAGATAATTTTCATTGAATTACTTTAGGTTCACATATCCTGCCTCCCTTACTTTCTCAAGATGAATCCAATCTGAAAAGATACGTTTTATGCGTCACTTATGTGGAAAATCTGACCTGCAGGCCATTCGTGCCAGTTAATTAATTTTTCTTTGCTCGCCAGGCAGCTGTCATGGAGGTGGAGGATGCTCTCTTTTTATGCCTAAATTGTGTA
>NW_006159713.1:6198983-6229304 GCF_000334495.1 Tupaia belangeri chinensis | reverse complement strand
CTTTCCCTATCTGCCTCCCTTCTTTGCAATCAGGACCAGGCATCAGCACAGTCTACACAGAAATCTATGCCAGAAATCATGGGAAGCAATTGCTCTCTGCTTACGAAGAACTTATTAAAGCCCTTTGGGGCTGTGGCCTATTATTGCAACTGCCTCCCTGTGGCCTCCAGGTGTGTTAATTTTGTTTTGATCTGAAAGGCTAAAATATAATAGGAGAATGATTTACACAAAGGTTAGAACCAAGTAATGTCCCTTTTTGCCACTTGAACCAATGTTCCATGAGTCATTTTTATTAAGGCTATCAGGAAAAAAGGATTTTCCTAGCCTTGATTGGGGAGCTTAAGGGTCTTTCTGGAGTTGCTGTTTGTGGGAAATTGCATTTGCACTCCAGGGTTCCTGCGTTGATGGAATGTATTCGTTTCTTCCTGGAACAAAAGTAAAGCATTCTGGAGAGAAACCAAAAAGTTCAGTTTCCCAGACCACCCTTGTTTATTCTGCAGATGTACAGAGAATTCATCAAGTTGGAAACTGGCCAGCTGTGAATGATACAAGTGATTTTTCACTACTGATAGCCTATCTGGCCTTGGCCCATGACAGCTATCGCATAACACACACAGTTGTCAGGATTGCCATGTGGCATAACACAGGAGTATGTCACAACCCAGAGCTGTGCAAGCAACAACACTGGGGAGAATGTCTACTATCTCTCTTATTAATCCTCTAGAACAAAGTTTTGCTCTAAAGCTAAAAAAAATAAAATCAAAAAATACATTTGTATGTCATGTGTATATTCAGCTATAAGTGGCTTAGTAGATAAAGATAATTTTCATTGAATTACTTTAGGTTCACATATCCTGCCTCCCTTACTTTCTCAAGATGAATCCAATCTGAAAAGATACGTTTTATGCGTCACTTATGTGGAAAATCTGACCTGCAGGCCATTCGTGCCAGTTAATTAATTTTTCTTTGCTCGCCAGGCAGCTGTCATGGAGGTGGAGGATGCTCTCTTTTTATGCCTAAATTGTGTGGGGAAGGACCTTTTAAAATAGAATGCAAGAAGCCACTCAGAACTAACCCCTAAGGCTGGAAAATGTTCTCAATCCTCTTTCTTCCTTCCTTCCTTCCTTCCTTCCCATTTGCCCTATATGCCTTTTCTCTTATAAAATTCTTGTAATAAATCCTTCCCTAGATACCTATCAAAAAGAACCCTTTGTTCCATTTATCCATTCATGCACTCTGTCTACTAGTCAATCTGTCCATCTATCCATTCAGCAACTTATTCATTCATCAGTTCAATCATTAAACTCTAATTTTTCTACCACAATCAAAGGGTCATTCTGAGCTACTTCTTATCCACATAGTGCCTATGTATATGTTGCTCACAATGTTTTCAAAAACAAGATTGTTTAAGCCTCGTATCATGACTGTATTTCTCAGTAGCATGTAAGATCCTGAGGTTATGAACCAGGCTCTGTCCAGGTCTTCCCTGGGTCATTGTCCTTGTTATTACCTCTAGCTGGCACATTCTTTCCTTCACTCCTTTGATGCATTGCCTCTTTTTTTTTTTTTAGGATTTAGCTCAAATGTTACCTCCTTAGAGGTCTACAATATACTCTTGGGGTCAAGTGGTAGCACAGTAGTAATGCAGTTGGACCCACATAGGAAAAGTCCTAGCATCATATCTGGGAACTATCTGAGTACAGCAGGTGTGCACATGGGTGTTCATTATCCAGATAGATTGACACTGAAGGGTGGATCACAGCATGGGGGCCCTTTTAGGAATGTCCCCCCTTTTTGCCTCTCTCTCTCTCTCGTCCGCTCGCTCCCTCCCTCCCTCCCTCCCTCCCTCCTTCTCTCTCTCTCTTTCATTCTTACTCTCTCAATAAATAAATTAATTAAATACCCTATCATTATACTCCTGCTCAATATCCTGATTTCTTTGTCTCTTCAAGACATTCATCACTATGTCTAGCTAGCTATTTTGTATATTTCTTTATTTACTCCCCCCCCCCGTTGGTTGCTAGCTCCATGAGGGCAGGCAACAAGTTTGTTTTTACTTTTGTATGTGTAATACCTAGAGGGCATTGTGCAAAACTGTCATTCAATAAATTATGTTAGTGATCAAATGGATAAATATTTTCATTCTTTGTATCCCTGTTAATAGTTGAGCATTCTGCATGTAATAGGTAGTTGATACGAGTTGGCTGCTCAGAAATAAATGAGTTTATTCAAGTATAAACTGTGCGACTGAAACTATCTAGAACTGAATCCATTTTTATTTTTCTACACCTCCTTCTCCTCCTTTCTCTCTCTCCTCTCTGTCATTTTGTTGCCTGAGATCCTTTGGAGCTATTTAAATACTTCTTCCATCCTAAGAAAAATGGATAATGTTGTTTCAGCAAAGCATATACTATGAAAGTGCAATCAACTGAGCTCTTGACATTTTTCATGATGGCTTCACATTTACATTAAAAATATAAGCAAGAACTGGGGTTCTCTTACCCACTTACTTTTGATACATTGCCTCCATCGAGCTTAGGAGGAAATTTTTCAAAGTGTGAGTGGGGAATTTGACCTGAGAGTTTACTTCTCCAATGTACGCCATGGAACATGTAGCAGTGTTCCTTTCCCATTGCCCATTAAAATAATCTGTGGTTCTTTAGTTATGGATCTAGACAAGGCTCAAAAATACAGAAAATGTTGCTAATTTTCTGAAGCAGAGTGTTAGACAGAGCTGAGCAAAGAATTGAGAATTGAAGCTTCAGGAGTCGCTATAAGTAAAGACTTCTGCTCCATTCTGTAATCCCCAATAGTTTAGGCTCAGAAGAGAAGAACCAAGAGAAGGCCAGGTTGTCAGCACTTTTGGTATTGCAAGATCACATCACAATGGGCATAAAAACAGGGGCAATCCAAATGCCATCACCTGGCATATGGATAGTCATAATGTGGTCTATCAACACTATTAGGCAATAAAAAGAAACTAACTACTGGCAAATGGTACTTTATGAGTAAATCTCAAAAACATGCAAAGTGAAAGAAGCCATACACAAGAGATCACGTATTGTATGATTCCATTTATATAAAATGTTCAGAAAAGGCAAATGTACAGAGGCAGAAAATAAATTAATAATCGTCAAGGGTTGGGTGTAAGAAAAGAATTTAATTGTATATAAACATAGGCATCTGCTTAGGAGAATGAAATGTTCTAAAACTGATTTAAGATGATAGTTGCACTATTCAGCCAAGTTACTAAAAATCATTGAATTGTACTCTTAAGATAGGAGAATTTGATGATACGTAAAATATACCTCAATAAAGTTGTTTTTCAAGTTGAAGATTGCATTTTTTCTTATGCAGTGGCACTGCAGGTTTAGCTTAAATTAGTGCCCTTTTGATGATGATAGAACACAATGATTTTTTTTTGCTTTCAAGTCTCCTTTTTATTTACTTTTATTTTTATTCTAAACTAAATTTGCTTCTAAAAAAATATTGGACTTGTTTTTTTCAGAATATTGATTTTAAAAAATCAACTGCCTAATGTAAGTAAATGAACTAAAATCACTATTTCTGAATCAAAATTTTTGAGGGACATTTTAAATAATAAAGGTCAGAGCTTTATTTCTTTCTAAATGAAATATTTTCTCCTTTCACTTGGTTCATTTTACTTGATTTCAAAGATTCTAATTTCTTCTGGGCTAATGGGAGTGGTCAGGTTTTTGTACACTTTCTCAAAGGGAATTAAATTTGCAATTATCCCTAGTATACCATTAGACTCTTGCAAACCTGTGTTTCGTACAGTCTTCAGATCCCTGCTGCAATTAGCATATTTTCAAGGTGAAGTGCAAATGTCAAATTAATGTGGAAGGAACCAAGATTGCCAAAGGGCCCAGTCAATTGGTATTGGTCTAATTGAGGACATGAGCCTTTCCTGTGGAAGGGATCCAGGGACTGATGTCAGAAACAGGAAAGATCCCTAATGTAAACAGAGACAGTAGGGGAGAAGACAAAACTGGAAACCCAAAAGAGAACTTGCTTTTATAGGAAAAGTTAGGAGTCAAGGAAGAGAATGAAATGAAATCATCAGGAAATTTATCAATATCATTATCACTATTTTTAGGTTTGTGCCAAAACCTAAATATGTGCATGTGTTTGTCAGAGAGGTGAGAGATAGAAATAAAAAGAGAGAGGGAAAGTGAGAAATCACCTCCCAGGTAGAATGGCCATGCCACAATTACTTCTCTTCCATTTTCCTCCTGGAATTTTGGGGCATGTACATATACACACCCAGTGTGATTTCCAACCACCAGGTCCAGGACTTGAACCACAGTTGGCCCTGTAGGAACCCAGCCTTCTTCATCATGCCATCTGTTGATCCCATCACTGTTTTTAAATTATCACTTATTAGTCCTAACTAATAGTAATAACTGTTATGTGTCAAGAACTGAGCCAGTACACCCACTTAAGTCTGACAAAAACTCACTTGGCAAATTATTATTTTTATTCCACAGAAGTAAAAACTGAGACCTAGAAAGATGAAACGAATGAAAGATGCAATAAATGATTACTGAGTATGTCTCATATGACAAGCACATTTTTATAGGTTTTATTGTAATTTATAATTTACTTATAAAAGTCATACATAGAAAAGAGAGAAGGACAGCAGATGAGAACTTGGTTAAGATACAAAAATGAAGGGTCAGGTTTTTATACAGCAAGTGGCATAGTGGCTAAGACACTGGACAACTACAAGGTTGACCATAGTTTGAATCCAGAGTCTTGAAACATGATGGATGCATGTGCATGCATGCCCCAAATCCCAAGAGGAGAATGGACTGCAATGTGGTCATCCCCCCGGAGGGTGATTTCTTACTTTCTGTCTCTCTGTCTCTGTCTCTCCAGCAAGCACACATACACTATGGCAAAAAAATCTCTCAAAAAAAAAAAAAAGATACAAAAGTGTATGTAAATAGTTGGATGGGTTATAGAATGAGTTGTAGAACACATTAAAGAAAGGTAGTGAGAATTTAATATATATTTCAAAATAACCAAGCACATTTTTTTAATGCTCAGTTATCAAACTGATCTTTCAGAACAACCTATGAGGAAGATGTCATTATTACTCATATGTTGTAGATGAGAGAATTTAGAAACAGAATTTAAGAAACATGCCCTAGGTCCCACAGTTAGAAAACTATATGGGCAGTTATTCCACAAGGCCAGGCCTCTGCTCACACACACCACACTGTCTCATGCAAGCTTGAACAAAGGCTGGAGCATGGGACTCAAAAGGAGCTTGGGGAAAGGCTGCAGACATCCAGACTTCCAAGGCCTTGCTCATGTTGTTCTGCCTGACTCCAAATCCAGATCACTCCTTTAGGCCTATTTATTTTTCCTCTTAGATTCAGTCCCATGGAGTCATTAAAAGAAGAAAAGAGAAAATCTGATAGTTCTGAGATTTTTTTTTACAAAGTAGCTCAATTTACTGTCATATAACAGGAATTCTGAGATTTCATTTGAATGAAAGAAGCTCTGAAGTTACAAAACACACACACACACACACACACACAATTTTAAAGCCAATATAGTAATCACATCTTCTAGAGTATAATTTTAGTATCACCAGACAAAAATGAAGGGAAATGTATTTAGGGCATTAGATTCAGGATTGAGTTCTAAATCTGACCTATACACATTGTGATCTGATAAATCTATTTCTTGATTCTTCAATTTCTTTATCAATTAAAGCAGAATGATGGTTGTTTATGAGGATCAAATGAGAGCATCTATAACAAAGTGCTATGTACTCTGTAAGACAGTCTTCAAATAACAATAATGATAAATAGCAGTGATTTGTTTAATCCAATCCCAGTATGGTGCCAGGTAAGTCCTTTTATATGGATTATCTTCCGTAAACTCCACAAAAGTTTTAAGCAATAGGTACCATATTATCCTTATTTAATAGATAAGAAGGCTTATAAAGGTTAATCAATTCACCCAGATGTCATAGCCAGTAAAGTGGTAGCACATCTAAAATCAGAAATGGGTTTGATCCATTTTTTTAACAGTTCTTTTTTAAAAGATGCTTTTTAATATCATCTCTTTTTAGTATTTCTAAGTGAATTGATCATTTCATGCTCTCTTATGACATTTTTACACCCCTTTTTTCAGAAATTAATTACAGTCCTTCTTCCCTTCAGAATGATGTGAGTCATTGCCTGACTCTTCCTAAGCTAAGTTCCTAGAAGATAAGGTGGCATCCGTGCCCTCCAAAATCCCCAGTATCTGTAGGAGTGTGAAAGTGCTCAATACAAGGGCATTCCCTTCTTCATAACTTCTCTACTTAGTGGAATTTAACTTCTTCACATTCAAATCCACACTGCACTCCTTGTCATCCTATGTCAAGTTCTGGACTCATACCATCACACAAAACTTTATATCTGGTTAAAATGGAAAATAATAATAATAATAAGTAGTAGTAGTCGCTAATGTTTATTGAGCATTTGTAGCCTGTGCAAGTCCCTTACCTGTATCACTTTGTTTAATCTTTATAACAAGCCTATTCTCAAACCCCCTCTATTGTACAGACAAGAAAGATGATTCTTAGAGATCAGGCAGTTAAGATTGTAGTAGAGTCCATTTGGAACTGAGGTTTGCTGACCCCACAACCTTATCTTTTAACCCAAAGACTACATCCCTGCCCTTTGCTAGAATTTTCCTCGCAAAATTCTCCTTGTTCCTCTTAGGCACACTTAATATGCTAGCTCCTCACTGAAGCCTCCCCTAGTTCCCTCAGCTGTTCCAATTCATTTTCAGCCTCCCTGTCACTCATTCCATCTCCCCACACACTTCTTTCATTTTTAGTAATTGTCTCCTGTCCATTTGATTATTACATCCCATTTCACTACCATATTTTTCTCACAGCACCTAGCAAAATGCCTAGCATGAACTCAGCACTTAGTATTGAGTTCTGAATTCTCCCTTCACCATTCATTCATTCATTTATAATTCAACAGATCTGCTATAGAAGAGGGCAGCTATACTATCATTTCCCCAGCTCCCAGAGCAATGTTTCTTGATTATGTCAAATAGAGTTGTCTTAATTATTTGACTCATCTTTTAACTGTCAGTTACTGGAGAGGAAAAAAAAACTACAGAGGGAAAGTTTCTGCAGGATTTTTGACATAGCTGTGACAGAGGAAGGGACAAGGCCTAAGTCCACACCAGGACCCTAAAATAAGGTAGTTGTAAACAATTTTATCCAATTCTTTTTTCACTAGATCATGGAAAGGGTTGGAATTTTAGAAAACTGAACAATTTCTCAAATTTATCTGCTCACTATTTACTTGCTCATGTTGAGAAGCAATTCAAAAGGAGAAAGAGGTGAGGGGTAGGAGAAATGTAACCATTAGGAATCACTGCTGAGCATCTTTCATCTACCTACTCTACACTAAGTGTTCGGCTTATATGATTGCCATATCTATTCTTCACTATACCTCACAAAAACCCTAGAAATATCTGCTACAATTTCTCTGGGACATGTCTTCTATAGTCCATCTCTTCAATTATAATAATGCATTTCAATATTCTAAAGGGTATGGATACATTAGTCAAAAAAAGGCATACTATAATAAATGCATGAGGGAGGGTCTGAATATTATGTTTTATCAACAGATATTTTTGACATCTTATTAGGTACTGATCACTATTCTAGGCAGAAAGGTTAAAACAATTAAAAGACAAGACCACTGTTATTATGGAGCTTATACAATGGGGTCTCAAAAAGTATGGTGAAAAAGGGAATTAAAATATGAGTTTATTTTGATACAAAAAAATGAAATCTATGTATAGTTTTTTCATAATACATGTTTTCCATGAGCTTTTTTAAATAATTATTTTATTTAACTTTATTTATTTATTTAAATTTGACCAGAGAGGGACAGAGTGAGAGAAAGGGAAAATGAGAAAGCAAGCCGCTAGATCAAGGACTCAAACCGCCTCCAGCCACGTAGGAGTCCAGCACCCCCAAACACACCACCTGCCAGCCCCATTCCATGAGTTTTTTGGTGGTTTGTGTTTTTGGTTTTTTTTTTTTTTTTTTTGGAGGTTTTTGCTATAGGGCACGTGCGCTCACCAGGCAGACAGACAGAGACAGAGAGACAGAAAGCGAGAAATCACCCCCCAGGGGGGATGGCCACACCACAATCCCTTCTCCTCCATTCTCCTCTCAGGATCTTGGGCACGAACGCACAGGCACCCAGCGTGAGTTTAAGACTCCGGGTCCGGGACTCAAGAGAGTCCAGTGACATAGCCATTACGCTAACTGCTGGTCCCTCCCATGAGCTTTTGAGTTCCTTTCATATAACAGAAGGAAGATAAAATGCTCTGGCTGATGATAGGACTGAAGGTGGGGGCTGAAGACAGAACAAAATTTTTAACATCGATCAAGATTTTTGTGTGTAAGAATTAATATTTCCATATAAATTATACCATTTTGAAATATATTCTCAATACATAATTTATACTTTTTCCATATCATTATATGTATGTGTGTAAGTATATATTTATATATTTATATATATATATTAGTACATGCATTAGTTATATATGTATGTATGTGTGTGTGCGTGTGTGTGTGTACAGTTCTCTTTTTCACTTACTCCAGAAAACTGTCATCCTTGTGAGATCTTTCTTTTCCCTTTAATTCTCCTTCTATCCCTTCCTGCAGGTCTCTGCACAAAAATCCCCTTCTCAGATAAGTGAGCCATTTTCTGAACCTCTCAATATTAAGGAACAAGTGCCAATACTTCCTATTCTTACCCTGTTTCATTTTTCTTCATAGAATGTTTCTTCAACAGTCATGTTTCAACTTTACTTGTTTAGTTGTCTATTACCAGGTTCATTCCATCAGAATACAACCTTCATGAAGGCTCAGGTCTTTTATCAAGTTCTCTGCCGTATCCAGAGCAACTAGTACAGCCTTTGTTTATATGAGTGCTGAGCAAGTTGCTGAATAGTTCAATGAACATCAAAAATCACAGTAACATATATATACATTTTGGGAAAACACATCCATAGACATTTGGAATATTTACTCAGTCTGTAGGCACTATTCAATGCCATTATGAAAACTGGGGCCTCTTGCATAAACTCTAAAGCTAATAACAAAAAAAAAAAAAAAAAAAAAACTGTATCAGAGAAACCTTCACATGAAGGCTGAAGAGACCGCGTATCTCATTTTGGCTCTGAACTTGACACACTTAATCTTAGTTTTATCATAAGTCAAGTCAAAGAACCAGATCATTCTGGGATCCTTTCCAGTTCAGATGATGTGATTCTGTGGCCTAGACCCTACTTTTTGTGTCCTCAGTGAAACACATGTGGTTTGTTGGCATAAGAAAGAATTTGCAGGCTTAAAAGCTTCCTACATAAGCATTCGGAAACTCACTGTATATTTAAAAGGTGGCAGTTGAAATACTGCTGCTTTCAGTAATTATAGTTATTCAGATTTTTCATTATTATTATACAGAATAATAATTGTCATCACTTACTAAGTGCCCACACTTTAAGAACTTCGTTAAAAGGGAAAAAGTCTAATTACAGCATACAAATATTTGCATAAATTGATGGAGTTCAGGCTTATATTAAGGTAACAACATAGTGTAATGACAGGAAGGTTAGGTTTCTCTTTATTTTATTTACTTTGATTCTTTTAAATAAGCTAGTGAAAAAGCATGACCTTTTCACTTTCACTCAGACACTTGGCTGCCCATTTCAGCTACTGGAAGACTTTTATTTAGAAATCAAGGGCATATTCAACAGCATATAATAAAGTTATTCATCACAACCAGGTAGGCTTTATTTCCAGGATGCAAGGGTGGTTCAACATATGCAAAACCATAAATATAATACGCCATATTAACAGAAAAATAAAAAACATATGATCATTTCAATCAATATGGAAAAAGCATTCAACAAAATACAACATGCCTTTATGATCAAGATTCTCAGTAAAATTGGCATAGAAGAACCATTTTTCAGCATAATAAAAGCCATTTATGAAAACCCTACAGCTAACATTATACTGAATGGGGAAAAGCTGAAAGCTTTTCTACTAAAAATGGGTACAAGACAAGGCTGCCCACTCTCTCCACTCCTATTCAATATAGTACTGGAAGTTCTTTCCAATGCAATCAGACAAGAGAAGGAAATAAAAGGCATTCCAATAGGGAAATAAGAGCTGAAACGATCTCTGTCTGTAGATGACATGATTGTATACATAGAAGACTCAATAGTATCCATGGAAAAACTTCTCTAAGTAATAAATGTATATAGTAAACTGGCAAGATACAAAATTAACTTACAAAAATCTATAGCATTTTTATATACAAACAACAAGCAGACAGAGACAGAACTGAAGAATTTAATTCCATTTACTATAGCCACAAGAAGCATAAGATACTTAGGAATAAAACTAACCAAGGAAGTCAAAGACCTCTACAAGGAAAACTATGAAAACCTTAAAAAGGAAATTGAAAAGGACACTAGAAAGTGGAAGGACATCCCATGTTTCTGGATTGGTAGAATCAATATAATAAAAATGGCAATCTTACCCAAATTAATCTACATGTCTTTGTTGTTGTTTTTGTTTTTTGGGGTTTGGTTTGTTTTTTTCGTTTTTGGTTTTTGGTTTTTTGGTTTTTTTGAGAGGTTTTTGCTATAGGGCACATATGTTTGCCAGGAAGACAGAGAACGATAGAGAGACAGAAAGCGAGAAATCACCCCCCGGGGGGATGTCCATGCCACAATTCCTCCTCCTCCATTCTCCTCTCTGGATCTTGGGCACGCACACACATGCACCTGGTGTGAGTTTAAGCCACCTGGTCCGGGACTCAAACAGCAGGCGGCTACATGGGAGTCCAGTGATATAGCCACTACATCATCTACTGCTGGTCCCAATCTACATGTTTAATGTGATCCCAATAAAATTACAAGAGACAGTCTTCACAGATCTAGAAAAGACAATCATAGAATTTGTCTGGAACCATAATAGACCTCATTTTGCTAAAGCCATCCTGCGCAAGAAGACTAGAGTAGGTGGCATCTCACTTCCTGACCCCAAAACATATTACAAAACTGTGATAATCAAAACAGCATGGTATTGGCACAAAAATAGACATAAGGACCAATGGAACAGAGTAGAGACTCCAGAAATAAACCTCAAAACATATAGCCAACTCATCTTTGACAAAGCGTACTAGTCAATCCAGTGGGAAAAGGGAAACCTTTTTTAGCAAATGGTGTGGAAAAAACTGAGTATCTATCTGTAGAAAGATGAATCTGAACTCCTGTCACCATTAACAAAAATCACTTCAAAGTGGATCAAAGATCTAAACCTAAGACTGCAAACTATAAAACTACTGGTGGAAAACACTTAGGAAACTCTGGGAGACATTGGAGTAGGCAAAGACTTCTTAAGCAAGACCTCCCCGACAAAGCACAGGCAATAATCCCCCAAATAGACAAGTGGGATTACATCAGATTAAGGAGTTTCTGCACAGCAAAGGACACTGTAATTAGTGTGAATCAACAACCCTTGGGATGGGAAAGAATTTTTGTTAACTGTGCCTCAGATAAGGGACTGATAACCAGAATACACAGGGAATTCAAGCAGCTTACCCAGAAAAAAATGATTAATCCAATTAAAAGATGAGAAAATGAACTGAATAAACAACTTTCTAAGGAAGACATATGAACAGCCAAGAAGCATATGAAAAAATGCTCAACATCCCTCATTGTAAGGGAGATGCAGATCAAAACCATAATGAGATACCACCTAACCCCAGTCAGAATGGCAAAGATTAAAAATAATAATAATAATAATAATAATAATAATAATAATAAGTGCTGGAGGGGATGTGGTGAAAGGGGAACACTCCTACACTGTTGGTAGGAATGTAAATTGGTCCAGCCACTATGGAGAATGATATAGAGGTTCCTCAAAGACTTTCAAATAGAACTACCGTATGATCCAGCAATTCCACTCCTGGGTATCTACCCAAAGGACAAGAGAGCACTCAGTTGGAAAAGTGCTTGCACATCTATATTCATCACAGCCTTATTCAGAATTGCTAAGACATGAAACCAACCCAAATGGTCACAAACAGATGATTGGATTGAAAAATTGTGGCACATATACTCCATGGAATACTATTCAGCCATAAAAAAACAACAAGTCCCTTGAATTTGATAAAAAATAGATGAATATGGAAGATTTGTTAATAAGCTACCTAGGGATAAACCTAACTCAGGAAGTCAAAGACCTTTACAAAGAAGAATACCAACTCTCCACACTCTATGGTAAATACTGAAAGACTGGAGAACATAAAAGCATTAAAAATTGTAATGCACACTAGAGACAAAGTAGAAAAAGAGTGTGGGAGGGGAAGAGTGTAAGAAAGGAAATTTGGGGAAAAAAAATAAAGAGGTAAGACACTTGTGGGACACAGTTAAGGTTTATTATCTGTTGACGAGGATATGTATGGTGGTCTCAACTGGGCTGGACTGAGGTGTATATCATGCTGGGTAAGGGCTCTTCACAATCTAAATGATGTATAGATAGCAATTTAATGTATGAATAATAATAAAAATAAATAAATAAATAAAATTTTAAAAAAGAAATCAAGGGCATAATCCTGCAAATTTTGGAGAGTGGCTGAACTGTCTAGATTCTGGTTCTGTCATTTCCTCTGTCTCTCTCTGGTGAGCACATGAGCCCTATGGCAAAACTATAAAAAACAAAAAAGAAAAAAATTCACAAAAAAAAGAAAGCATAGGCAACCCAGTAGAAATAGATAAATTGGGATATTCAAAATTAAAAACTGTGAATCAAAAAACACAGTCAGAATGAGAAGGAAATCTATAGAGATTGAGTGGGAGAAAATACTTGCAAATCATATATTCTGATAAGGGTTAACATCCAGAATATACAAAGAAGTCTTTCAACACAATAACAAAACAACAATCCCACCTAAAAATGGGCAAAGAGGAGCCAGCAGGTGATCATGATGGTTAAAGCTCTGGACTCCCACATGACTGACCACAGTTCAAGTCCCAGACAGGTGGCTTGAAAATCACGCAGGATGCATATGCACATGTGCCCAAAATTCCAAGAGAAGAACAGATTGCAGCATGGCCATCCCTCCTGGAGGAGGGGTGACTTCTCACTTTTCCTCTCTCTGTCTCTCTTCATGAGCATAGATGCCCTATGGGGGCAGCAAAGAATTTAAATAGATAATTTTCCAAAGAAGATGTATGAACGACTAGTAAGCACACAAAAGATGTCCAACATCACTAATCATAAAGAAATATAAATCAAAATCACAATAATACATTATCTCACCCACATTAGGATGACTACTACTAAAAAGAAAAGTGTTGATGAGATTGTGGAGAAATTGGAACCATTATCCATTGTTGGTGGACATGTAAAATGTTGCATCTGCTATGGATGAGAGATGGCAATAGCTCAAAAATGTAAGAATATAATCACTACATGATCCAGCAAATCCATTTCTCTGTATGTACATAAAGAAATGAAAATGAGATCTCAAATAGGTATTTGTACACCCATGTTCATAGCTTCATTCACAAGAGCTAAAAGGTAGAAGCAACCAAAATGTCCACTGATGGATGAATGGATTTTAAAAAGTATATACAATGGGACCAGTAGATGGTGTAATGGCTGTGTCACTGGACTCCCATGTAGTTGACCACAGTTTGAGTCCCAGACCCGGTGGCTT
Organism: Tupaia belangeri chinensis; assembly: GCF_000334495.1. Lineage (NCBI taxonomy): Eukaryota > Metazoa > Chordata > Mammalia > Scandentia > Tupaiidae > Tupaia > Tupaia belangeri. The sequence goes on along the minus strand of NW_006159713.1, from coordinate 6,215,505 downwards.
AAATTCACACTGGGCACATGTGCGTGCATGCCCAAGATCCCGAGAGGAGAAGGGATTGTGACATGGCCATCCCCCCTAGGGAATGATTTCTTGCTTTCTGTCTCTCTGTTTCTCTCTGTCTTCCTGGCAAGCACACACACAAACCCTATAGCGAAAACCTCTTCAAAAAAAAAAAAAAAAAGAAAGAAAGAAAGAAAGTATATACAAACTATGGACTATTATTCCATTTTAAAAATAAAAAAAATTGACATGTTCTATAATATTGATGAACCTTGAAGACAAAATGCTGAGTGAAATAAACTAATCAAAAAAGACAAATACTTGGGCCAGCAGGTAGCATGGTGGCTAAGGCACTGGACTCCCATATGGCCAACCACCATGGTTCAAGTCCCACACCTGGCAAGCTGCTTTCTCACTTTCTCTCTCTCACTTTCTCTGTCTCTCGCTGATGAGCACATGTGTCCAAGCACATGTGTCCCAAAGCAAATTTTAAAATAATAATGATAAATAAAGTTCAATGAATAATTCTTTTAAAAAATGCTTTGTGGTTCAAGTTCTGTGAGTTACCAAGAGTAATTGAAGTGGTATAAAATAGAAAGTATAGTATGGTTTCCAGGGCGTGAAGGAGGGAGGAAATAAGTTATTGTTTAATAGGTATAAGAGATTCAGTTTTGCAAGATGAAAAGAATTCTGGGGCCAGCAGAAAGCATGAAGAGTAGAACAGCTGGATCCCACATGGCCAACTCCATGGTTCAAGTCTGAGACCCAGCAGCTTGATATCATGCTGGACACTTGTGCGTGTGTACCCAAAATCCAAGAAGAGAATGGAGAAGGGATTAAGGCATAGCCATCCCCCCATGGGGGGTGAGTTCTTTCCATTTCTTTCTCTCTCTCTCTCTCTCTCTCTCTTCCTTTTTCGTTCTCTCTTTCTCTCTCTCTCTCTCTCTCTCTCTCTCTCTCACTCTCTCTCTCTCTCTCCAGCAAGCACATGTGCCCTATAGCTTAACTGAAAAAAAAAAAAAAGAATTCTGGAGATTGGTTGTACAAAAATGCAAATGTATTTAGCACTACTGAGCTATATGCTTAAAGTGGCTATGATAGTAAGTTTATATTACATGTACTTCACCCAAAAAATGTGTAATTAAAAAATAAAAGTCTGGACAAAAAAAAAAAAAAAAACTGGCAATAGTTAGTCCTCATGAGCTTTCATTCCATAGTTAAGCAACATCATATTTACTACCTTTCTTCACTTTTTTTCTTTACTTTCCTGAAACTGTTAGCATTTATTTTGTGCCTCAGTCTCAAAACAAGATCCTCATATTAAACATGTGGCTGACCATTTTGTCTTTCTATATCCAGTGCTATAATACTCTTCCCCAGATAGCGAAGACTGCTCCTGTACATTTTTTCTATAATGACTCAAATGTCACCATCTCAAGTGGCCTTGCCTGACCGTTCTCTTTTAAATTGCAACCTCCCATTCCTTTTCTCCACTACTCCTTTTCCTACTATTGTCCTTCATAGTAGGTACTAAACTTTGGCCTATTATTTAAGTCTATTTATTTATTTCTTCTATGAGAGAGAGAGAGACAAAGACAGAGAGTCATAGAAATGGACACCCCCTACAGGGGCTTCATGCTGTGATGCACTCTCAGTCTCAGAAGACCCAGATCATAGGTTCATGCACGTACACCAGGCATACTCAGGGAGGTCTTGGGATGCAAGTGCAGTACCTTTCCCATATGGATCCAGTTGCGTTACTACTGTGCCGCCACCTGTCCCTGATCTATTATTTATCTTAGTTGTCTTATTGTTTGTTTTTCTTTCTACCCTACCACGACCACCATCCATTCATTATAACATTAAGATTCATGAGAGGAATATTTGTATCTCTTTTGTTCACTGCTATATTCCAGCAACTAGAACAGTATCTGGTGCTCAATGTTTTATTTTTTTAGTCTTTTATTAAACACATGAATGAATCAAACAGTCAATAATTGATAGACAATAGCATTTTATTTGATATATGTATGTGTGTTCGTACATGCGTGAGAGAGAAAGAGAGGTAAATGTATCTGTATATACATGTGTATACTGCAGTAAACCTCTCCAGGTCATGAGATACCAACTAAGTGCATGCATTGGTGAGTAAATCTGTCATAATTTGTATGAAATACTCCTTTTTACCCCATTTTTATATTGCCAAAGGTATATGTACTTGCCAGAAAGAGAAAGAGTACCCCCTCAATGGGGCATGATCTTGCCACAATTCTTTTTTTGCCATTCCCCCTTCCCATCAGGATTTTAGGCAAGCACACTCATGAGCCTGGCATGTTTTTCAAGCCACAGGAGCCAGATTTTGAACCATGATTGGCCAGGTGTGATATAGTTCCCTTAAATGCTATACATGAGGCTGGCACTGTAGGAAATACTCTTTATCCATCTGAGGTATCTAAGTTTCATGTGCAAATACTGCAATACTCCCTATAAGCACTTTTTTCCATAGTCTCCAAGATGCTCAAGGCCTCAGACTACAGGGCTATGTTTGTATAAATGCTAAGCAAGCTCTTGATGCATAGAAAATGACCAGGGTTGATGCTAAAAAGACAAAGTGAGAGCCTTAAAACTGGACACCTGTTTTGGTCCCTAAGTCCCTGTTTTCTAGCATAAAGCTCCCAAACATGACTGACTGTGAATCTCGGGATGACGAGCTCTGCTCAGTGCCACTGTGCAGAGAGGCTACCTAATGCGTGAGCTTTTTAATGATGTACAGTATAGTGGGAAATGCCACTTTTTCAGAGATGAAATAATGGGCAGCCTCATCAAATTAAAGCTTTTTGATGTATAGAACTTTATAATGGAACTATTCCATCAGTGGACCAAGTGTAACAACCCTGTCTAGATGGACAGTATGTAATTTCTGCGCAGGTCTCTGTTTAGTGAATACATCACTGTATACTGGTCAGGAATCTTGCTCCAATAAAGAAACATAAAGAAAAAAAAAACTGGACACCTGCAATATGAAGGCAGTCAGAGATGCCCCCACAGCTGTTGCTGAAACCAGACATGGGCCAGGGTTATGAGTAGGCAGTAGAGTCACCTGGTTCACCAGTACTACTATTTATCCTCTGTAGCAATGAACGAATGCCATATACATGGTTCATTCTCAGTGCCCTTCAAGTTATACTGACTTAAATAATAAAAGACTCAGACTGGAAAAATGCTTTAGAGATAATGCCATCCACCCTGACCATTCCCATCATCTTGGAAGAGCAGACAATAGAAAGAGAGCAGGGAAGTAAGGTGGCTTTCTCAGTACACATCTAAATCAAACATCACTCTCTGTCTATTTCTTCTTGCTACAATTCCTGGGATCTCAATCAGGAGAAGAGTCTTCCTTCTATCCCTAATTGAGCATGGTTTGTGACAGGCTGGCTGTTCAAACTGGACTTTGACAGGCAATTGTTTTGGTTTTTTTTTTTAAGAGAGATTTTTGCTATAGGGCGCATGCGCTTGCTGGAGAGCCAGAAACAAGAGAGACAGAAAGTGAGAAATCATTCCCCCCGCCCCCAGGGGGGGATGGCCATGCCATGCCACAATCCCTTCTCCTCCAATCTCTTCTCAGGATCTTGAACAGGCACGCGCATGCACACGACATTAAGTTTCAAGCCACCAGGTTCGAAACTCAAGCCGTGGTCAACTATGTGGGAGTCCAGCAGCATAACCATTATGTCATCTGCTGGTCCCTCTGACAGGCAATTTTTTCCCTAACTTTTTTTTTAAAAAAACAGAGAGAGACAGAGAAAGAGAGAGGGAAAGTGAGAAAGCAAGCTGCCAGGTCTGGAACTCAAACCACTGTAAGTCATGTAGAAGTCCAACACCTTTAACCACCACACCACCTGCCAGCACCCCAACAGACATTTTTAATGACTCTATACTCAAATAATACTTCTCTGAATTAATAGGTCACTATTACTCATTACGGATTTTTAGAGAAGTTTATCAATCCCTGAAAGAAGCAGCAGACAGTTTAGCATGGGCAAATCATTTGAATTGTATAAACTGGATGTTTGGGAGGCAGCCCAGCACATAGTCACAGCTGAAAGATGCTGAACAATAGCTGTCACATTCTTTGATGTTTATAAAAATTCTGGAGAATGGCAAGCATTATGTCCTTATGTATGCTTTGTGTACATCTTCAAGATAAAAATTCTCTTTCGCAGGGAGCATTTGATTTCCAAAGTGATTTATGTGCGTAAACTGTGTCTTAATGCAACAAAAAGAGATATAAAATTTCCCTTTTGCTAATTCAATTTTGCGATAAAGAATTATTTAGTGGGTGGAAAATTGGGCAAGTTGTTTCCTTTGGCACTAACAACATAGAAGGCATATATAAACAGATAAAAGGCAGTTGAATTGCCCGTGTGCACAAAAGGTACCACGGAAATCATCCACATTTACAAGGCTTTATTTTTCCATTATTTCTTCCCTATTACAGAGTCATCACATTAACCTGCTTCACGATAGAGGTCCCCTCTTTCATTCTTCTCTCCAGCTCAGAATTTCCATCATAGCAAATAATTCAGAGTACTTCTCAGCAAAACTATTCTGTAGCAGGTGTGTGTGTGTGTGTGTGTGTGTGTGTGTGAGTCCACTTTGTTACTAATCACAGAAATACCTGAAACCGAGTGTATTGTTTGTTTTGTTTTGTTTGTTTGAGAGAGATTTTCTACTGGGCATGTGTGCTCACTGGAGAGACAGAGAGACAGAAAGAAAGAAACCAATCCCCAGGGAGGATGGCCACACTGCAATTCCTTCTCCATTTTCTTCTTGTGATTTTGGGCATGCACACACACACACACACATACACACACAGCATTAGCTTCAAATCACCAGGTCCGAGACTCAAACCACAGTTGGCTATGTGGGAGTCCAGCACCTAAACCACCATGCCATCTGCTGGCCCCGAAACTAGACAATTTATTAAAATAGAGGTTTATCAGTTTATGCTTCAGCAGTCCAAGGGCCAGGGGCCATTTCTGATGGGCATCAGGCAGACTCCTAATCACATCACAGGATGCTAGCAGAGCAGCTGGCCATGAGACTCTCTGTCTAATCTCATTCCCTCTCCTATAAATCTACCAGGAGTCAATCACAGAGCCCCACCCTAATGAGCTTAATCCTAATCTCTTCCCAAAGGCCCTGCCTTTCAACACTGTATTTGTCTCAAATTTTTACTCTCTTAATCCCATCACAACCAAATCAACAGATGAATTTAGTGGGGGAGGTGAGAGAGACATTTAAAACCATAATGAACTGGGCAGAGATAATTCTATTTACTGGGAAATTTTAGGGATTATATGATTGAACATGTTGGTTAAATATGAAAAGATGCCATTCAAAAATAGCTACTCATAAAATGTGATTGCAGACAAAATTATCTGGATTTCTTTTTCTGTAGATCTGTACCTGCCTGATACTGAGGGAAACCCACCAGTGTGACATAGGAAACTATAACACTACTCTGATTAACAGTAATTTTAACTACTATGAACTCAGTGTCTACTATGTAACTGATGGTGTGTGAGTGTGTGTGTGTGTGTGTGTGTACATATATAGATTCAATTTAAGTCTCACAAAATATATATTATTCCTATTTTACGAACAGAGATGCTTAGGTTGAGTGATTAAGCATTTTGCCAAAGGTCATACAATTAAGTGATAGAGTTAGACTTTAAATTGTCACCCAAAACCAATTCTTATTCCTCCTGAGCTATATAATAAGGAGCTACAGTGAGGGGAGATGGTTGCTCATTTGATTAGGGGTGGAGGGAATTGTGGTGTAGAGTATGTTCTTTTCAAAGGTGTCTCTTTTATTTCTGAAAAATAAATAAATAAAATCTGGTCTTGTTTGCGGATTTACTAGAGGGAAAATGAATGTGTTTGAGCAAGGGGAAAAATTAATCTTTCAGGGCCAGTAGGTGCCATGGCTGTTAGGGCATTGGACTCCCACATGGCTGACCATAGTTTAAGTCCCAGACTTCGCTTTCTCATTTTCCCCCTCTCTCTCTCTGTCTCTCTCTATTGAGTGCATGTTCCCTATAGCCAATTAAATAATAATTAATTAATTTTTAAAAATACTAATTTGAGGGGAGGGAGCCAGCCAGTAGCATGATAGTTAAGATGATGAATTCCCATATGGCCTACCCTAATTCAAGTCCAGACTTGGCAACTTGAAAACCACATTAGGCTGTCTTTCTTTAAAAATCACACATACCCTATGGCAAAATCAAAAATAATTCAATTTTTTAATAAAATTTGAGAACTTGGCAAAGAAGGAACACAATTGCAGTAACAAATGCCATGGTGTCTCAAGCTCTCAGCTCAAAGGAACGCTAATATTGCATTTCCTGCCTTTGGTCATTCACCCCATCCCTTGAATTGATGGGGTTATATTACCAGATACCTTGGTTCCATTTTTATTTCTTCCACTCATGTGTATAATTTGGGTAAGTAATTGAATCTTTCTGAGCCATTATTATTTTACCTGTAAACTGGGGATAATAATAATAGTAACAATAACACCCTCTTAAGGTTATTGCAAAAGGAAATGCACTATTTATCATTATTAGGTAATCAGCATGTATAGGCACTGTATAGAATTTCAGGCCAGCTTATAACCTCATGGTGAAGTGGCTGGATCCCACATGGCCAGACCCACAGTTCAAGTCCCAGACCTAGCAGCTTGAGAAACATACTAGCACATGTGTATGAGTGCCCAAAATCCCAAAAGGAAGAAATGAAAGAAAAGGGATTGAGGTGTTAGCATGCTCCATGTGGGGTACTTTCTCATTTTCTCTTTCCCTCTCTTTGTCTCTTTCTCCAGAGCACACAAGACCTCTGGAAAATTCAATGAAAGAAAAAGTTCATATGCATTACCACCATTTACTCATTCATCATGATTTCTTAAGCAACTACTATGGTGTCAGGCATTATTTTAAGGGCTAAGATATGAAGATGTGGGAAATAGATGACAATTTACGCCCTGTGCGGCCAACATCCCAGATAGATGAGAAACACGATGAAATAAATATGAGACCAGCTCTATGGCCTAGAGGTTAAGGAAGCCAGATCTCACATGAATGACCACATGATTCAAGTCCCAGATCTGGCAGCTTAAGAACAGGCCAGCCACATATGCATGCATAGCCAAAATCTCAACAAGAGGTAGAAATGGAGAAGAGATTTTAGTATTTCCATACTTTCTACGGGGTATTTTTCTTCTCCCTCTCTCTTTCTCTCTGGAAAGCACACATACCCTCTAGCAAACAAATGAATATATAAAACATCAAATGTGAAATGTGAAATGGTGAAAAATGATATGGAGAAAAGTAAAGCAGAGAGCGGAATAAGGAGTGTCCATGTAGAGGGAGGAGTTTCTATTTTAAATTGGGTAGTGCGTTCTGGCAAATTTTTAAAAAGAACCATCTGGAGAAGAGAAATGTGCAATGGTCCAGGTGCAAAATGATGGTAGCTTGAACCACGTGGCAGGAGAATAAGTATCAAGATTTGGCTATATTATGGAGATAGTTTGAAGGCAGAGCCCACGGTATTTGCTGGAATTTATGGAATGTAAAACCAAGGAGTCCAAAGAGCTAGTGTCTCAGTGATCCTGAGAGAAAACCACACATCTCCAGGTGTGATTTGTTTTTGTCCTTTTCATTTATGTTTAATCATTTACAAACTGCTAGGCAGTTTGATGGTCTTAATAAATACTTTTATTAATGAAAACATAAAATGATCATATTTTTAGAAAAACTTTAATATAAGAAAAATCATGCAAGATCATCCCCCAACACGCTTTATTTTTAATGATAGCAAATGTGAACACACGAGAAAGAGAGCGCACTCTGAACAAGGTCTCATCAGGGTACAATCCCTTTTCCCCAACCCTCCAGCTCCTCAGGATCCCAGGTACCCACACACTTCACCTGGCATGGTTTGTTTTTGTTTTTGTTTTCGCAACAAAGCACGTATGCTCATCAGAAAGAGAAGGGGTTGGTGGGAGTGAGAAATCACCCCTGAGGGGAGATGGCCATGCCACAATCCCTCCTCACTTTCCTCTCAGGATTTTGAGCACATACACACATGCCTTCAGTGTGGTTTTCAAGCTGCCAGGTCCAGGACTCAAACCACAAAGTCAGCCATGTGAGATCCAGTGCCTTAACTTCAACACACCCACTGGCTCCCCCGGCATGGTTTTCATGAAGACCCAGAATTCCCAAACTGCAATTGCCTCATGGCTTCCAGCACTGCAATATGCAACTGTTACTGCCCCACCACTGCCATTGGGCCATGCTAGTTAATACAAATTTGTGCATTTCAATTCTTATAACACAAGTTGTGTATTTTTTCAACATTTATTAAATAAGTAAATCTCTTTATTCTGTGTTCACAATCTCTCAAACATAGTTAAATCCATGGCCACATAGTAGAGAATATTTTTGAAAAGTATTTTATTTCTCTTTCAAGGTTGACAGTCTCCAGACTGAATGAAACTCAGGAAATCTGAAAGTTTATTTTGCATTAGCTCCAAACTTGCTTTTCATAAAAAAAAGTTTCAGAGAACAATAAAGGCAAATGTGACCATCCTTCACTAGAGGGAAAGTATGTACTTAAATTAAAAATTCCTCCACTACTTTTTTTTCTCTTCAGCCTAAACTTATGTACAATGTGAGCAGCTATAACTATTCTGAATGATGGGAAATGGTTTCAAGAAACCTACAATGCAAATGTTTTTGTTTCTTTTCCTATGGAGATCTAGAAATATTTTTTTTAATGGAGGAGGCAGGATTGCAATCCTGACTTAGCTTATTAACTACAACAAAGTGTTTCTAATTTTCATTTCAACTCATAATGAGTTAGTGTTATTAAGAGGAAAAAATGGTACTATTTCCAAAACTCTAACCCAAATGTTTATTTCCTAAGAGTCCCTCAGCCCATCCTACCCTCACCAGCATCTGTTGTAAATACCAGGTCAGACTGCATTAGGATCTGAGTTAGAAAACTAGTAAATCCTGACAAAGTCCTAGACTTAGAGAAGGAGAGAATGAAAATGAACACTCCAATCATTCATCACTTGAATCCAGAAAATCCCATAGTCTTAAAAGCACCAAAGACAGAATAACTTCCATTCACTACTCTCTAAAAAGACTAGTGTCTGAGAGAAAGAAACTGAAAATTAATTATTGAATTTGCTCATTAATGCACAATATATATAAAATAACTGTTTTATGCCAGGCTCTGTTCTATATATCATAGCAGTAAGGGACCAGAGAAAAGGGGAAAAAATAATCAAGTCCTTGTCCTTATAAAGTTTACATTCCATACTGATGCTGCTAAAGAAGTAACCATCCATATTTTAAAGCTGATGTGTGTCCTGGTGAGTTCAGGGAATACATGCTCTAAACCTATCTCCTAGACTCCCAAAATATTCAGACAAGCACTGTGGAGGAGAGATTTTTGTCACAGAATGACCAGAAACAACTGCAAAGGCACAAGAAACATGAGAAACCAAGAAAATATCTCTCCCCTACAGGAAAAGAACAATACTTCATCATCCATAGATACTACAGTAGAATTAATAGAAAAGTCTGATGGAGACTTCAGAATATTCATAGTGACAAAACTAAATGAAATGCAAGAGCTGAGATATAATGAACTCCAGAATATGCAGAAGAAAAGAGACAAGTCTCAGGAGGTGTTGAAGTTATTTCGTGACCTGAAAGAGGAAATACACACCATAAAAAAAGAATCAAATGGAGCTATTAGAGATGAAGGCTGCCCTTCAGGAAATCAAAACCTCCCTCGAAAGTATTAAAAGCAGATTAGCCCATGCAGAAAATTGAATCTCGGATTTTGAAGGCAAAACTTCTGATCTAGAAAAAGAAACTGAGAAAATAATGCAAAAAGATGAGGATACTATATAAGAAATACTAGACAACATTAAGTGTCCAAACATCCATAAAACTGGTATTCCCCAGAAGGTGAGAAAACTTATAATAAGGGTATTGATAATCTATTCCATGAAATCTTGGAAGAAAACTTCATAAATCTAAAGAGGCATTCAAATGTTCAGACCCAAGAAATACAAAGGACCCCTAATAGAATCAACCCAAGAAGATCTTCTCTAATGCGTATCATAGCCAGAATGGCCAAATCTACAGACAAAGACAAGGTACTAAAATTGGCAAGAGAGAAACGTCAGGTTACTTATAAAAGTTATCCAATCAGGCTAACCTCTGACTTCTCATCAAAAACAATGCAAGCAAGGAAAGAATGGGAAAATATATTCAAAGTGTTAAATGAAAAACAGTTTCAACCAAGAATACTATACCTGGCAAGATTATCTTGCATATGGAAAGAAAGGATAAAAACATTCTCAGATAAATAAGACCTGAAAGAATTTGTCAATAGCAGACCTCCTCTTCAAGAAGTTCTGAAACGTGTGCTCTACCAGGAAAACTAAAGAAATAAGAGAATAAAAGGCAACCAAGAAAATGACCAATTTAATGCTAGGAACAAGAAATATCAATAATAACATTGAATGTTATCTTCCTGGATTTAAATGGAAAGTTAGGACCACAGTAACGCTGCATATTCAACAGAAGAGAGTTTGAACATAAGACTTTTTTTAAAAAATAATTATTTATTTAATTTTATTCATTCATTCATTTATTTTAATTTGACCAGAGAGAGACAAAGGGAGAGAGAGAGGGAAAGCAAGCTACCAGTCCGGGCCTTGAAATGTGGTTGACCATGTGGGAGTGTTCAATGCCTTAACCACCAGGCTACCTACTGGTCCCTATCATGCTTTCTTTTCCAGGTTTAAGGATTCTGCTTTTTATTGAGCTGTTGGTAGTTTCAGCAATATGTTAAAAAAAATTTTTTTTTGCTTGATTGTTTTTTCATTTGAAACGTAAACTTTTATCCCTTCCTGACCCCTCTGGAATTGGAAAATATTAGGGTGTATTCTTATTTTGTGGCATAAGGGTTATTTGCATAAGTTCAATAATGCTTGTTGCATTGATTCAGAAATTGGAAATACTCATTATTGGACAGGGCTTTGACTGGAATGTCATATCTGAAGATCAATCAGAAAACTGGAATTAAGGTGGATCTCAAGTGAGCCAACAGAAGCTCTTCGAGAGATATCCTGGCACCATAAATAGTTATGCCTGGTAAAGAGCGTTAGAGAAGATATATGAAAAAATTTATAACATAAAATAACCTGGACTTTTCTAGCCCAGCATTGTAATCAGTAGAGATTGCAAAAGAGCAACCACACCAGAGGATTATCTTGAGAAATACTTTGAAGGAAGAAAAAGAGATTGATCTTTGCTAACAGATGGTATATCACAGAATACTTGTTAGGCAGGGCTGAATTGAGAAGGTTTATGTGTGATTAGTGTGCTGGGCATTTGCTTTTCAACAATTTGAGTAGTTGACATGTAAATATTTTCTCAAAAAATATTTAAAACCATACTGTTTCTGCTGTTATAAAGTCACAAACAAAATTATACAAAATTATAAGAAATATTTTGAACTTTATCTTTCTTTCTTTTTTTTTTTTTTTGAGAGATTTTGCTATAGGGCATGTGCACTCGCCAGAAAGACAGAGAGAGACAGAGAGATAGAAAGCAAGAAATCACCCCCCAGGGGGGATGGCCATGCTACAATCCCTTCTGCTCCTTTCTCCTGTCAGGATCTTGGGCACACACGCACACGCATCCAGCGTGAGTTTAAGCCACCAAATCTGGGACTCAAACTGCGGTTGACTACATGGGAGTCCAGCAACATAACCATTATGCTAACTGCTGCTCCATTTTGAACTTTATCTTTATAATTCAGTATTTTGAAATTTTGAAAGTTGTTTATTAATTGTCAAGAACTATGGAGTATGAGCATTTTGATATGTATAGTAAATGCTGGAAAATGTAAAAATAAATTAATTAAATTAAAAAAAGAAGTAACCATCCAAATGGTATGAAGACTCAGTGCTAAATTTTTCAGAAGTTATCTTTTAGATTTTGTTATGTCTACAACTTAACTGTGAATATCTACTTTACTTTCCTTAAAAAAGGAAAAAAGAAAGAAAAAAATTTTTTTGCCACTTGGCTAGAACAGATAATTTGATATTATAGAAACAGAAATAATGAATACATATGGGTACCTATAATCCAAATACATAAAGAACATAAGTATAAGTGTTGATATAAACATAAATACACATACATACATAAACACATAGTAGGAGTCTAGTGGAGCAATTAAAAGTCAGGATTTGAAGTTCAAAACCTCATGTTCTCAGCTCGAACTTACTTGCTTACCCATGTTACCTGAGGTAAGTTTACTGAACTCTTTAAAATTATTTTTTAAGTGTATATATTTCCTCTATGAGAGACAGAGACAGAGAAATAGCATCTGTAAGAGGGTCTTGACACCAAGATGCACCAGCAGCCTCAGCCAGCCCCAGATTATGGGCATGCAGGTGCCCATCATACTCAGGAGAGTCTCCAGAGAGAAACCCAGAACTTTCTTGTGGGTCAGCCTCACAGAGCATCACATTACCACTAGTCCACCATCTGGCCCAATTTACTAATCTGTTTAAATGTGTTCAGTGTCATAACCTGTAAAGTTGAAATCATTATAATATATACTTAACAGGACGATTGCAATGACTAAATGCAAGACTGCACAGTAAGCACATATTCCAGGGATTGGCACCAGTTCATATCTAATAGTCATTATCATTATGATATCTTTATTAATTCCGTGTATCATAGATGGAAATTAAGACTCCCATCAGCAAAATCTCCATTGGGTTTACTAATTGTCCAAAAGCATTCTCTATTGCCAGGGCCTTTCTTTACTAGGTTCCTACAGAAATTCTGTTTCAAAAATTTGATATCAAATACTGGCAGACATTCAGCTGAATGCCCACCACAGGTCCCCAGAACACATCAGCATCTGAATTCACTACCCTTGATTTCCCAAAGTAGGTCGCTGGCATATGACACCTCTTACTCTTGTGTAAAGAGAAGCAGCAAAATTCTCATTGCTTTTGCATAAATATGCTCTTATCTTCTTTCATTTGGCATTTTTCTTCTCTTTATTTAGACCTAGACCTTAACAGAAGATATTTAAAAAGGAATTTTTTTTCTGAAATGTAATAAAGCAAGTTAAAAGGTTTACCAGATGGCCCTCAGCATAATTTTGATTTTTTAAAATTTCTTTTGGATCATACTCATGAAAAGTAATTTTTGCTCTGATATTACGGAGTTATTTTCTTATGAACTTAGTATCATTGACCCTAAACAATATAGCTCCAAATGTCTTGTATACAGTGCTTTTCTTGTTTTACCTTTCAGTTTTCTGGTTACTACATTTAGTCTCCCTCCTTCCCTTACCTTTTGCCCACACATGCTGTTCTATATTACATACCACTTTCAGCCAGAAAAAGTTTCCCAGTAAAAACAGATAAACACTCTTGCAAAACATGAAAATTTGAGTAAAATTCTAATGGCTGCATTTCTCTCCCAGATTAAAGTGTGTGGACTTCGTTCCAGGCATTTCCCCTAACGAATATGTCTCCTAATGAAATAGAGTCCTCTTTTACTATTCCTAATTCTTGGAACTCTTTAGTAAGTTTGCTTATGAGAAAAATATGTTATTTTATTACAAAAAGATAGAGTTTCAACGATGTTGACTGGATCAAAGATGAAAATACTGCATTTCTATTTTGCATATGCTAAAACTCACTCGAATTGAATTTTTAAACTATGGAGTAAAGTTCAATTTGTGGACTAGATGAGCACCAGAAACTCATAGATTGCGCTGTTTGTTAACAATTCAGATTCCAGGGAACCAGCAGTTAGCGTAATGGTTATGTCACTGGACTCCCACATAGTCGACCGCGGTTCATGTCCCAGACCCAGTGGCTTAAAACTCACGCCGGGTGCATGTGCGTGCATACCCAAGATCCAGAGAGGAGAATGGAGGAGAAGGGATTGCGGTGTGACTATCCCCCCTGGGGGGTGATTTCTCACTTTCTGTCTCTATGTGTCTCTCTGTCTGTCTGGCGAGCACACGCGCTCTATAGTGAAAAAAACTCTCCAAAAAAAAAAAAAATTCAGATTCTCTGTTCCCACCCATAGTCATTCTAATTGTGTAGGTCTAGAATGAAGCCTAGTATCTTAAAATCTGAGAATATTCCTCTAGGAGTTAAAAAATTCGATGAAAAGCTCATTTTTAATAAGATCTATGCCATATGTTCAAACCCAACATTACCTAATCTTTCTAAATTTTACCTGTAAATACATTTTCTAAAAATACTTTCCTTTTATCTAAAATAAGTTGGAAAGAATTGGGTTAGATTTTTGTAAGAAAGCCAATTACTGCTCTGCAAAGTGAAACTAGTACCAGTTTCACTGTAGCAGTGTTTTATAAGGTGATAAAATCTAAGAAAATATGAATATGTTCAGTCTTTTGAAGGTGGTTTCATAAGAAATAGGGACTTATAAGGTCCTAGATTTTTCACTTTCGAGATAGAGTATAGATTAAATCCTTTAGGACACTATCCTATTAATGTAATTACACTGATACAGGCATGGAAGGAAGTACCAGGTTGATTAGAAACAACAGTGAGAGAGTTGACAAGAATAAGTTAAGATTTCCAAACTGACAAAATCAGAACTAAATAGCATCCATTTAGGTTAGAACAAATGTCACTGAAGAATACAACTCTCTTTAAGGAGAACCCTACAAAGTAAACAGAAGTCGATTTGTCAGTGTAAAAATCTATCTAGTTAGCCATCCACATATTATGCCATTACAATACCTATACAGACTCAGAAAGACATAAGAACTCAAAGAAAAGGTGGGAACTGTAACAGCCAAGTCATTGCCAGAATCTATACAAAATCCCAGCAATTACCAAACAGAGAAGCCAAAATGAGACAATACACATGTCATAGCAGACACACCACCAGAAGATTATTGGGAGGAGGTTTAGGTCTCCATTCATTATTTATCTTAAACTCTGGAGCTCAGGAACTGTGCTCAGTTACAAATTGAGGCAGGTGCCCCAGTCCTAGTAGCCTCACTTTCTTCTGTTTCTGCCTTAGTCCCTTCTTAATGTCTCCCATTCAAATATTTTTGAGGACTTTTAAACTAAGTAAAGCAATAGGCCTAAAAGAGGGAGGACTTGTGGTGATATAACACATTGAAGATGGTGTAGAAGAAACAAATAGAAATGATAATGAGTAATGGTTACATCAGAAAGAACCCTAAAGACAAAGTGTATTAGAAACTATAGTCTTCTGGTATTTTTCATGCTTCCAAATGTTCAGATATGGAACAATGTGGATACAAGTGTGTTGGAATTCTGCAATGTTATGTTAGATGGATGGATATGGAACAAAGGAAATTAGCCAAGAAGCATGCACATTGGCCTT
Source organism: Tupaia belangeri chinensis (assembly GCF_000334495.1). Lineage (NCBI taxonomy): Eukaryota > Metazoa > Chordata > Mammalia > Scandentia > Tupaiidae > Tupaia > Tupaia belangeri. The sequence continues at coordinate 6,199,990 of NW_006159713.1, read as the reverse complement.
CCCTCCTTCACTCAGTCTTTGATGAAGACAAATGGGAAAATCAGGCAGGCAGATTTTTTCCACTGGTGTTCGTGGTAGACTTCCTGAATACATTGTCTTACAATGTAGTGTTCTACATCATGTTTAAAAACAGTATGTTCAACACCTATTTATTGTAATTTGCATTAAACAAAATATACCAACAGATCAATGTGTTTTGACAGATATATTTTCATATATCTAGATACATTAAAACATTTCCATCACCCAGAACGTGACCACATACTCTAATGTAGTTACGCCTCTCCCTCATCACCAAGACTTACTGATTTTAATTTAATTTTTTCTTTTAATAATATTCATTGTACATACAATCATTGTATGTCTTTGTGAGGTACCATATGGTTTTCAAAGCATGCATATGGTGTGCAATTATCAAATCAAGGATATAAATTAATCCATTATCTCCAATATTTATCATTACATTATGTTGTATACATTCAAAATTTGTTCTACTAGTGATTTTAGATATTTATATTAAATTGTTATTGATATTCTTTGCTGTGATACACTCTTCTATAATCTATTCCACTGTTTACATGCACTCTTGGGTCTTTTAACCAGTTTGTCCCCTTCTTTCTCACCCCTCATTCCACTATCCAGCTTCTGAAATGTACCTTTACACGCTCTACTTCTATGCTATGAAGTCTTTTAGCATCTGCTAATAATTAAGGACACTTGATATTAGGTAAGCAAGAACAAACTGTATTTGTCTTTCATAGACTAACTTATTTCACTTAGCATTATATCTTCCAGTTGCATTCATTTTATCTCAAATGACAAGAATTCTTTGGGTTTTTATGGCTGAGTAGGATTCCATTGTGTACATATGCTGCATTTTCTTTATCCATTTATCAGTTGTTCGGTGCTTGGGATAGTTCATACCTTAACTCCTGTCAATTCTGATCCTAATTTCTACTGCTATGGATTATTTTTGCTTTTATTGAAAGTGTTTTTTTTTTTTTTTT
>NW_006159713.1:6196060-6198754 GCF_000334495.1 Tupaia belangeri chinensis | reverse complement strand
AGTTTTTTTTTTTTTATTTAAAGTGTTTTTTTTTTTTTTTTGAGAGAGAGAGATTTTTTGCTATAGGGTATGTGCACTCACCAGAGAGACAGAAAGCAAGAAATCACACCCCCAGGGGAATAGCCACACACCAATCTCTTCTCCTCTCAGGATTTTGGGCACATGCACCTGGCATGCATTTTAAGCCTCTAGGTCCAGGACTCCAGCCACGGTCAACTACATTGGAGTCCAGCAACATAACCATTACACCATCTGTTGGTCCCACCTTCACTAAATCTTAAAATATTGTCTCTTAGGCCAGCCCCATGGCCTAGTGATTATGGGAACCAAATCTCCATGGCTGACTGAGATTGGAATCCCAGCCCTGGCAGCTTAGAAAAAAGCATGCCAGGCAAATGTGCAAATGTGCCCAAAAATCCTGAGAAGAAGGAGAAAGGGAAAAGAAGGGTTTGCAGTGTGACCACAGCCCATCAGGGGGTGCTCCCTCTCCCATCTGTCTGTCTCTTCAGATGAGCATACATACTTCTGTCAAATTTTTAAAAAATAAAATAAAAGTACTCTTCTGTCACTAGCTTCTTTTACTTGGTATAATAATTTTATTTTATTTTTAAAAAGAGTTAAGTATTTAATTTTATTTATGTGTTATTATTCTCCATTTTGATGAGAGAGAGAGAAATTCCAGGTCCAGGACTTAAACCGTGGTCAGCCATGTGGGAGTCCAGTGCCTTAACCACCACACCACTTGCCAGCCCCCTTGGGATATAATTTTAATATTCATCATGTTATTAAATGTGTCAGCAGATCATTTCCCTTTATTGCTGTGTATTCCATTAAGTGAGCATATTATTATTATTTATCTATTCATGTATTGACAGATTTATGGGATGTTTCCAGATTTGGGCTATAATGAATAAAACTGCTATGAACATTTGTGTGCAATCTCTTGTGAGCATATGTTTTCATTTTTCTTGGATAAATATCTAGGAGTGGAATTCTTGGGTTATATGGTAGGAATGTATTTAACTCAATAAGAAATTGCCAAACTCTTTTCCAAAGTGACTATACCATTTTATGTTCACACCAGCAATATGTGAGAGTTTCAGCTGCTCCACATTCTTGTCATTCTGTTTTATCAGGTTTTTATTCATTTTAGCCATTAAGAGTAGAATTTTAATGAGCTAAAAATCCAAATAATATATTTGCTTATTTAGCTTGCTTTAATTTTTATGTGCCCTACAACTCTTACTTTAAAAAACTGCTGCTTCCCAAATTCATCAGTTTGAAACATATCACTTGCATGTCATTCACTTCTTTCCACCTTGCCTATCTTCTAGGCCCTTGGCTATTTTATTCCATCTCAGTTGCTGCTGGATCCTTAACTTCAAGCATGGTCACGTGGTCCCATTGCCAACTTTGGCACCTCCTAACCTTTCTATGCCCCAAAAATGCACATGTCCCAGGGCATGGAACATGACTGCTGAAAGGTCTGGGTACTCCCAACCTGTGAGGGTAGAGGAGTTCACTCTCTTGCTCTCTCTTTCTCTCTCTCTCTCTCCCTCAATAAACTTTGACCAACAGAAATTTAAAGATAGGATGGAGTTGGTAAGTTTCCTCCCAGTTTCTTTGTTCAATGTGTCCAGCTGTCCACTGCATTGCTTTGTGGGTGTAGCTGCTAAGCAACCAACTATGATTCTCCATAACTCACCGTGAAGCAGTGGCCACACAGTGATGTGTCACCTTACATTTCTTCCCCATGCTTTCCTGACTCACTTTCTTTTTCTCTCACTCTCTACCCTGGGGTGTGAACTTCCAATAAATCATTATCCCTTAAATCTTGCCTCAGACTTTGTTTCTAGGAAACTCAGATTCTCCATGGGTTCTCCTGCACTATCTCGGGTCTCATCCTAGTTAAATGCCCTTTTGTTTAACCTTTCATTGATTATATGAGTCATCCAGTGGCTCTCTAATAAATCCATTTTAGTCAGAGTCAGTTTCTGCTGCTTGGATCTAAGGAACCATAACTAGTTTTTCAGATAAGCATGTATTTTGGTAGAATATTAAAAATATATCCCTATAATAATTTATGTTACAAAAGAGGAAACTACCTGTTTCCTACTTATGGGGCAGCCCTTCTATCTTAATTTCTGGGTAAAAGTTCTCCCCTTCTTCTCAGAGGAAGGAATGAAACTGTTCACCCGTCTCCTCTCCTAGAGCTGCTCTACCTATGGAGTGATCCATTCTATTCTTTTCTTAAAAAAACCTTGTCCCTCAAAAAAAGAGGTGGAGAGGGTAGACTGAAGATCACAGAAGTCATAGAAATTAATAATTTGCTACAGCAGAAATGCATAAAATAATACATGGCAAATAGTAGGTGCTAAGTAAACATTTACTGTACATGAATCAGAGAAACCTGGTTAGCACTGCATTTTCCACCAGATTTAAATACAAAACCTCATGAACTTCTTCTTATACCACACTTTATCCCAATTCAGTTAAAGACTTCAACAGGAATGATTCTCTCTTACACATAAAGGATCCTCTACAATTATCTGTCAGCTGGTACAGTTCTTAATCCAAATAGTTATGTTTGATCTAGACTGTACTGTCCTCAAATAGAATTCTTTACTTTTTTCTGATTTAAAAATAGTATAACTGAGACGCCCCCGGCGCGCGGCGGCGGCGGTGGCGGCGGCG
>NW_006159713.1:6178553-6193755 GCF_000334495.1 Tupaia belangeri chinensis | reverse complement strand
GGATATACTTAGACTAATTGAGTTCATTGGTAGAACAATTGAATGGGGGGGGGCGGAAGGCATTGAGGGCAATCATGAATGTCAGGGACAATGGAGGAGGAAGATGGGACATGGCAGAGGGTGGGGATGGGGAACCTAGGATGGCAAAACAAAAGGCAAGGTATGCAGGACACAAAAATTGGGAAATCATTTGCTGAGAACATATATGTTGATGTGCTTGATTGAGCCAATGCACAGTGTATTTTGGATGGAAAATTCATATGTGTGTTGTGATGAGAAAAAAAAAATTTATAATAAAAAACAAAGTATAAAAAAAAAAAAAAAGGAGAGAGAAGAGGATAAAGACAGCAGTGAACAATTGATATCTCTGTATTGACTGACATGCATGGCATTCCCTTTTGAAAAAGCAATGGAAGTCAATGTAAAGTTATATGTAATCTAGTGTAATAGAAAGAAGATTATGATGATAATAAAATTAAAAAAAAAATAGTATAACTGAGAGATCTTGAAGAAAAATAACAAAGTTAAAGGATTTACATGACCATCTATGATGTTATATTAGAGTTGTATTAGCACAACAGAAAATAAGACAAAAGAATCAATGGAACATCATAAAGAGTCCAAAAGTAGACTTACATGGTCATAGTAGGGAAATTTCCTCTTTTGGTTCTGGTTCATTTAAATATCACTAGGGGAAAAATTATATCTTGTTATCTACTTCATAGTAAACACTAAAATAAAAATAAAATCCAAATGTATTAAAGACCTAAATATAAAAAGTTAAATTAATAAGAATCTTAGAGGAAAATATAGAACATTATACTGATCTTAATGTAAGCAAAGATTTTTAACAAGACATAAAAAGTAATACCAATCAATTTTTTAAGTGGACTATGGAAAATGAGGAATATATATCCACCAAAAGATATCACTAGTGTTAGGCCGAGTTGGCATAATCTCCGCCATGTTAGGGCTTCAAGGACAGAGCCCAAGGAATCTGGGAACTCATAGATAAGCAGAGTATAGGTGGGCCTAGTGGCTCCAGGACAAGGTCAACCTAACCTTAACTGAGAGTCCTTATCTAGACTTAAGCAGGTGGTGACAGCTGGACCCTCACTTCACATACCCCCTCCCTTGTGGGCTGCATAATATGGAAAATTACTGACTGTATATCCTGTATTGCAATCCTGAGCTATAAAATGTCCCATTATCCTAGGTTCAGGGTCCTTGTTGAACACCCGCTGTGTCAGGCAGAAACTCGGACCCCAGCTAGCTGGAAAAATAAAAGCCTCTTATGCAGTTGCATTGTGGTTGTCTTCTCTGCATCACCATCAGTTAGACCGATCTCTGGACCCTAACACTAGCAGAGTAAAAATATAACCCACAGAAAAAAAAGAAAATATTTGCAATAGAATGAGGAAAATACAATTTACAAAATAAATAAAGCTCTTGAAAAGATCATTACAAAAAGTGTGTAATAGCCTTTTATATTCATGAATCTACATGTTCAATAAACATACAGAAAGATCAACTTCATTGACCATTAGTAGAAATCAAATAAAACCTGAAGAAAACATACATGTGTGTGTGTGTGTGTGTGTGTGTGTGTATGTATTTATACACATATACGTACTAACTGGCTAAAATAAAATGATACAAAACACCAAGTATTGGGACCAGCAAATGGCGTAATGGCTACATTGCTGACTCCCGCATAGTCAACTACAATTCCAGTCCAGACTCAGTGGCTTAAAACTTGTGCCAGGCACAAGTGTGTGTGCCCAAGATCTCAAGAGAAGAATGGAGGAGAAGAGATTGTGGCAAGGTCATCCACCCAGTAGGTGATTTCTCACTTTCTGTCTCTCTGTCCCTCTCTGTCTCTCCAGCAAACACACACACCCTGTAGCAAAAAAAAAAAAAAACTCTTAAAAAAAAGAAAATACCAAGTACTAACTGGGATTCGGAGTCATTAGAACTCTCTTTTCTGGTAAAAATTGAAATGAATGGATACCAATATTTTGGGAAAATATTTGGCAGTACTTTTTAAAGTTGCATCTACCTACTTTATATGACTAAGCAATTCCACCCCAGGATATACATCCAATAGAAATGCTCACATATATTCACCAAAATATATACATTAGAATGTTCATTTTGTATTAATGAAATGCCTATCAATGGCAAGATAAGCAAATAAAGTGTGGTATATTCACTTGATAAACTCCCAGTACCTATGATAACAATGTACAACTATGCATAGCAATATGGATGGATCACATAAGCCTGATGTTGAGAGAAAGAAGCCAGGATTAAAGGGGTACATGTCATGTGATGTAAAAAAAAAAAAAAGAAAAGAAAAGAAAGTAAATCTGAACAGGCAGTTCTCTAAAGAAGACATACAAATGGCTAACAAGTATATGAAAAAATGTTCCACGTCACTAATTATCAGGAAAATGCAAATCAATACCACAGTGAAGCATTACCTCACCCCAGTTTGAATGACTATTATCAAAAAGCAAAAACAAAGAATAACAAGTGTTGGCTGAGAAAGGAGAACTCTTGTGCACTGTTGATGGGAATGTAAATTAGTACAGATATTATGGAAGACAGTATGGCAGCTTCCAAAAAAACTAAAGCTGGAACTATTTTATGAACCAGTGATTCCACTAGTGGGTATGTAGTCAAAGGAAAGGAAATCAGTATGTCAAATATCTTCACTCTTATGTTTATTGCAGCATTATTCACAACAGCCAATACAGGGAAACAACCTAAGTGTCCCTCACTGATAAATAGATAAAGAAAATGTGGTGTATATATAGTGGATTATTATTCATCCATTTAAAAAAAAAAAAGAGTGAAATTTTGTCATATGTGGAAACCTGGATTAGCCTGAAGGAAACTATGCTAAGTGAAGTAAACGAGGTACAGAAAGACAAATACTGTATGTTCTCACTCATTAATGGAAACTAAAGGATTTGATCACATAGAATTCAGAGTGACATATGTAGAAACAAAAAAAAAAATGACTTCATAGAAGTGGAGGGTAGAAGAGTAACTACCAGAGGCTAGGAAATGTAGGGAGAAAGGGGAAAAAAGACCAGAGAGTATAGGTTAATGGACAGAAAAATATAGATATGAGCAACAAGTCCTAGTGTTATATAGTAGGGTAACTATTAATGATAACACTGTATCTCTCAGAGTAGCTAAAAAATGTTTTGAATGTTTCCAATGCAAAGTATGACAAACGACTGAGATGAATAATATGCTAATTACTGATTTCATTGTTGTTGTTGTTTTTGGACAGGTTATTGCTATAGGGTGTGTGAGTCACCAGAAAGACAGAGAGGGACAGAGAGACAGAAAGCGAGAAATCACACACACACACACACACATACACACACCCCAGGGTGGATGGCCACATTGCAATCTCTTCTCCTCCATTCTCCTCTCAGAATCTTGGGCACGCACACACTCGTGCCGAGCATGAGTTTAAGCCACCGGGTCTGGGACTCCAACCATGGTGAACTACGTGAGAGTCCAGCGACATAGCTATTAACACCAACTGCTGGTCCCTCTGATTTCGTTGTTACATTTTGTACTCTTTTAACTTTTTTCATTGCCAGAGAGTGTGTGCGCTCACCAGAGAGAGGTAGAGAGAGAGGAAGAGAGGGAGAAAGCACTCCCCAGTGAAGCATGGTCATATTGCAATCCCTTCTCCTCCATTTCTCCATCCTGTTGGGATTTGGGGCATATATACACATGCACCCAGAGTGTTTCTTCAAGCTGCTGGGGTCAGGATATAAACTGCAGTCAGCCAAATGAAATCCAACTCAACCACTGGGCCATAGGGCTGACACTACATATTGTATTGCTGTATTTAAAAATCATACTGTACCCATAAAAGGTATAATTATATGTCCAAGGTCCAAAAGAAAGAAGAAAAAAAAAAAAAGAGAAGTGGATAGTGAAATGGTGGATTCCAGAAACTGGACAGGGAAAACAAGGTTAACAGAGACAAAATTGCAAGTAGATAACACGGTAGAGTAACTATGGTTGGTAACAATTTGACATGTATTTCAAAATAGATATAAGGGAGGATTTCAGATGTCCACAACACAAAGTGATGATAAATGTTTGAGATGGTGGATATGTTTACTGGCCTTGTGTGATTATTGCACATTGTATTCACACTGTACTTCATAGATATTTACAACTATTACATGTCAGTTAAAAATTATAAGAATAAGGGAGCTAGTGGTATGGAGGTTAAGGTGCTGGACCCACATGACTAACTTCATGGTTCAAGTCCCAGATCTGGAGGCTTGAAAATCCTGCTGGGCTCACATGCATTCACATGAGCATGCCAAAACTCTAGAGAGGAGAATGAAGGAGAAAGCATTGTGGTGTTGTCACGCCCCTGAAGGGCAATTTCTCACTTTCCCTCTGTCTCTCTACAGTGAGTGCACATGCACTACAGCAAAAACTTAAAAAAAAAAAAAAAAAGTTTGTTGAGTGTGTCTATTACCAATATAATTTAAATGTAATGATATAGTGATAACACAGAAAATATGCTGAGATTATGACTGTAATGTTAAATGACAATAGCTGTGATTTCTACTAATGACAAAGTGACAATCCAAGGAAATGTTAATATTCTTTTAGAGGTTAAAGAAAATTGCGATGTAATCCTTCCCATCCGAGTTTGAAACCACTGGAGGTCTGTGGAGCCCACATTAAAACTCTTATTTTTAAATACATTTATATTTTTTAAAAAGTCAAGCAAATTCTACAATTATCACATTTACCAAACATAGGATGAATGTATGTCATCCTATGCCAATCACTGTCATAAATTGATACATAGTGAGGGAAATTTTTAAAACACTTGGAAATTCTGAAGAAAATGCAATTATTCCCAAATGGCTGGTCACAAAATACTAGGATGTAATAGCTGAGATTGCAGCTACTACTTCATGGAGACAATTTGTAACACACAGTGATACCCATGGAATAATATACTGAGTTTAATGTAATAAAAAAAAACTGTGATTGCTAAATTGTTACAATGACAAATGTAACCTCTTTTTATGACAGAGCTTTAGCCAATTATAGTCATTGTTAATTCTTATGATTCTTAAAATTGGATGCAAGTCATGCTTTATTTCAAGGAATAGGCCGCAAAGATATTATCTTCCATTGAATGTCATTACAGATGTACTACTTTTAAAAACTTTTTGTTGAAATAAAATATAAGTTAAGACAAGTTCACATATTATTGAATTAGTTGGAGTTCTCCAGAGAAAAAGAATAACAGGATGTCTATAGGTCTGTCTGTTGGTCAGTCTGTCTGTCTATCTATCTATCTATCTATCTATATATATATCTATCTATATATATACATATATAAATAAAGAGAGAGAGAGAATTATTTCAAGAAATTAACTCACAGTTATAGAGGTTGGCAAGTCTCAAATCTTTCAGGGTGGGTGGCAGGCTAGAGATCAAGGGAAGAGCCAGTGCTACAGTTCAAGTCTGCAAGTTTTCTGCTAGAGAATTCCTTCTTGCTTTGGAGGTCAGTCTTTTGCTCTATTTAGGCTTTCAACTGATTGGATGAGGTTCACCCACACTATGGAAGGCAATCTGCTTTATTCAGTCTACCATTTCAAATATTAATATCACCCTAAAACACCCTTATAGACACACCAGGAATAATGTTCGACCAAATAGCTGAGCACTGTGGCTCAGTCAAGTTGACACATAAAATTAACCATCACAGTTATAAATGTCCAGCTTAAAGTATTTTCATAAAATGAATAAACACTATGTAACCAGAACCAAAATTAAAAAACAGAACATGAAAGTGAACCCTGTGACCTAGTGATTAAGGAAGCTGATTCTACAGGGCTGACTGCTATTTGAATCCTGACCAGCGGCTGTGTTTGTGCCTAAAATCCCAACAGGAAGGAGGACTGGAGGAGAGGGGACAGTGATGTGACCAGGCCCTGTTGAGGGTGCTTTCTCTTTCTCTATCTCTCACTTTCTCTCTCTGTCTCTGGAAAGCATGCTAACCCTCTGGCAATTTAAAAAAAAAAAACAGAACATGAATAGCACCTTCAGAGCCCCCTCCCCATCTCCGTGCTTCCTCCCAGGCAGCGCGGCCTTACCAGTGCCCTATATGATTGATAGGCTACTTCAGTTTTACCTGCTTTTGTGTAAGCTGAATCACATGACACGTACCCCTTTAATCCTGGTTTCTTTCTCCCAACATCAGGCTTATGTGATCATCCACATTGTTATGCATAGTTGTACATTTTTCTCATAGGTACTGGGAGTTCATCAAGTGAATATACCACACTTTATTTGTTCATCTTACCAGACATGCATTCATAAATACATATATGTTTATGTATGTGTGTATGTATGTATGTATATATGTGTGTGTGTGTATGTGTGTGTGTGTATGTGTGTGTGCCCAAAATCCCAAGAGGAGAGTTAAGGAGAACAGACTGCAGCATGGCCATCTCTCTTGGGGAGCGATTTCTCACTTTCTATCTCTCTCTGTCTCTCTCCTATAGCAAAAATCTTTAAAAAAAAAAAAAAGAAGAAGAAGAAAAGTTTTCTCAGTGCGTTGCTTCTTGTTCTAGGTTCATCTAGGCTCAGTTAAAGCCGCATTGCCAGGTTTTGTGTTTGCCCTCAGATCCATTCTCCTTCATTTTCCACCCTGTTATTTTTTCTGAGAGGGTCACTGACGGAGGCCATGCGGCTAACACAGGCAGAACATAAAGAACTCTCTCTCATGTTTAAGCAAGGCTTGGCTGAGAAAAAGCTGTATGCAGGGCGACAGCTAGAGCTCAAGGTTCCAACTATGTTTGCAGTACTGGTTTGTACTTTCAATCTCCCTGCCATGGGCTTAACTGTAATCACGGTACCCCATAAGGGTGAAATAACACCCCCAGCCTTACTGTAACTTTTACAATTAATAATTCTAAGAGAATATGGATCCCTAAGGCAGAGGTGAATGGGAATTAGACTCACTCCACCTGCCTGGAAAGTAACAATAAACAATACTGAAGTCCCTCTCAGGTTCATATGTACATAATAACCTTTCAGTTAGTCATTAAGCTGCTCACAAGACCGCATTCCTTTCCCATGTAAGCAATAGACTCACCTTCTTAGCTGTAAATTACCCCAGAAACAATATAGATGTTCCATTTTAGTATATATTAGCCATGTCTTTACTTAATCAAATAAGATTTTTATCTAGGCCTTTGTAACCACAATCTACTGCCGCCCCGACCTGGGACTGAAGTTACCAAGCTTGCTGAAAACCCCCTCATTCAAAATGCCCTACCTGGCAATCAAGATCTAAGAAAAAATGTGCCAGACGAATGGACTCTCCCACTCTCAGCTGTAACCACTTTTACCTGATCAAACAAGAACAGTACATCATGTGTTATTATTTTTGTTTCCATGTTTTGAATACCCTATTTTTTTTTTTTGGAGAGGTTTTTCGCTATAGGGCGCGTGCGCTCGCCAGACAGACAGAGAGAGACATAGAGACAGAAAGAGAGAAATCACCCCCCAGGGGGGATGGTCACACAGCAATCCCTTCTCCTCCATTCTCCTCTCGGGATCTTGGGCACACACGCACACACGCCCGGCATGAGTTTTAAGCCACCGGGTCCAGGACGCGAACCTTGGTTGACTACGTGGGAGTCCAGCGACATAGCCATTACGCTAACTGCTGGTTCCCAATACCCTATTCTTTAGAGTAAAATCTTTTATCTCTCCCTCACCCCTCCTACCCCTGTAAACATCCCTCAATAAATATGTATGTCTCTTGGCTACAGAAGCTGCAGTCTTGAGCTTGATCTGACTGTAGTCGGCTGAGAACATGCTAAAGAGCATTGAGGTCTCTGTCTGATTTTTTCTCACCCGCGTCGCCTCCATCAGGTCAACCCACCCCGGCTGGAGCAGGTCTCCGGCAGGTCACCTGTAGGAGCAACACCTATGAAGGGTCAAGCCCTATGACTTTAATTGTATTCAACCAATGGAAAGCCCTGACAGGAATGAGGAGACTGACCATTTCTTCCCTCTTAACCACCTGTGGATGGTACTAACCCCAGACCCAGAGTTGTGTGTGATGCCTTATAGTTTTTTTTATTCCCTGGCCAACTTTGTAAATGGTCCTTTGTCCAAAAGACCTCACATTATGCTGTTTGGGATCTACCATCTATTTCTTTCAGGAGTGCGCACTGATCCAATTTTTAATTAAATTAAGTCTTTCCAACTTCCCACCTCAAAGGCAGTCATGGACTCTCCTCTAACTGGTAATAACACTTTTTTCCCCTTTATTGTATTTTTCTTTACACATCTGTGTTCATTAGCTTCTTAAGTGCTAGAGCAATAATTGTATAATATCTGAACCCCCAGGACCTAACAAAACCTCATAAATTAAAAACAGTATAAAAATTATTGAATAAATGTATAAACAAATAGTTGAAACTATAAGGACAAGTCTTAGCAAAAATAAATGTTTTTATCAGCTGCACTGGCCCTTATCATTTCATTATTACTGCCAGTAAATACTTTAAGCCTTAAACTTGATTTAAGAATTAGGAGAGAATTTTACAGACTTTATCAATATGAGTAACAATGTATTTTCATAACAGTTTTATAACACATATTGCTAAAAAAAAAAATACCCAATTGTCTACTTGTATCAAATGGCATTTACTTTTCATCTTTGTAATTTCCTTCACAAGAATTTCTGAGTTCAGGGAGCACTGGATAATATAAGAAACTGACAATTTCATTTTTACTCAAAATTAAATATTTTAATAGATTGCCAAAAGCAAATCCCCTATTTATGTTTTCTTATTATTTTCTTCTTCAAAATATTTATTATAGATTTTAAATGACAGGTTTTATCCCTGAAAAATGATTATATCAATTTAATTAGATTGTCACCTCAAGGTCCATTCTTTTATATTTAATAAGTTTGGAACAGAAAGATCATGAAACAGAAAGCAGACTGTAACTAGGCACCTGGAAGTGTGCCTATACTGTAAATAATTTCACAAATCATGCTCACTATTATTTTTCTTTTACTTAACTCAGAACATTTGCTTAGCAATTACACATTAAATAAACAATTGAAATTCCCTTTGTAGTCAACTAATTTTTTTTACCTCTAATAATCTCCTAAGTTATATAGCTTCCCTAAATATATTTTATTCCTATACATATATAGTTATTCATAAATAGCTTAAGTTATTACTTCATATGTAGCTTTTATAAATTCACATAAAATATATCACATGATGAATACTGTTCCATTACTTTGAGTTTCTTCCAAATTGCTTTGAGATTTATTCACATTGGTGAAAATGGATAATGTTCATTTTTTTATTATATTTCTACATAGAGGGAGCAAACAGTACCAGTTACCTACCCAGTATTACACCTCCCCTTTTTCTTACTAAAAGAAACTTCATATATTTCAATGCAGTCATATGCTCTGCAAAATTAGACAATATTTTCCAGGTTTCTTGTAGCTAGATTTAGTTTTATGGCACAGTCCTAGCTGATGAAAAATAAGCAAAGTCTCATTAGCATTGCTTAGGAAGGCTCCTGATGCTTCAGCTACCTCCTCTTTTTTTCTTCCTTTTTTTGGTCCTGCTTTGAATGAGGATGTGATTCATGGTAGCAGTGCAGCTCTTTTGTAACCATAAAGAAAAGAACAACATGCTAGATATTACAGAGTAAGATGTAATGAGAAACTTGAGTTCTGATGGTCTTGTAGAACTACTGTAACAAGCTCCCTGCCTCTTGACTTCATATTAAGTGAGAAAAGCAGAGTTCACATTTTGTCTAAGTTACAGTAGTTGGTTTTCTATCATATTCAGTCTAATTAATTCCTAACTAATAAGAGAATTCAATTAATAAATATACTGTAGTTTAATCATCTGTTTATGCATTCCGTTATTTTCTCTTTTTTTTTTTTTTGAGTCTCAACAAGTACTGAAGTACTGCAATAAATATTCTTGCACAATGAACATCTGAGATTTTCTAAGAGTATTGGAAAATCACAATGTCACATTGCTATGTAACTTTAGAAAACACTTTAAAACACCTAGAACAGTGGAGATTTCTTTACATTTCCATAAACGGTGTATGAGTTCTTGTTTTCATACATCTTTGCCAACTTTGACAATGATAAGTCTTGACCAGTGAAATTTTTGTAAGTCTGGTAGATATGAAATAGAATCTCACTGGTTTTTGACATTCACTACTTCCCAGTGAAGTTGATCATCTTGTTTTCAACTGAGCTTTTTTTCTTATTATTGGATTTTTTACGATTTTTTAAATTAATTTTTGTAACATAATGACATGAATATATAAATGGATCCCAAAATCTTTGAAGATGAAGAAGAAAAATTTAATTCAATAATGGCTACATTTTTGCTGAGTACTTATTACATCCCATTAATGCTAATCCTCATGAAAATTTTGAAAAACAGTAAGGTAGAAAGTTCTATTCTTATGTTTTTGCATTTTTTAAAGAGGTTTTTACTATAGGGTGCATGCACTCACCGGAAAGACAGAGAGAGACAGAGAGACAGAAAGCGAGAAAACACCCTCCAGAGGGATGGCCACACCACAATCCCTTCTCTTCTATTCTCCTCTTGGGATCTTGAGCATGCACACACATGCGCCCTGCATGAGTTTAAGCCACTGGGTCCAGGACTCGAACCACAGTCAACTACACAGGAGTCCAGCAACATAACCATTACGGCAGCTGCTGGTCCCATGTTTTTGTATTTTTGTAAATTTTGTTATACTGTAAACATCATTCTGAGATTTGTATACACAGAAAAGTTACTATTTCTTCAAAGCTAGACAACTAGGAAGTAGCAAAGCAGAAATATGAGACTTAAGTCCACTGACTCCAAAGCCCATAAATTATTACACAGTGCTGATCACAAGATTTTTTTCAGCAAAAAATATGTGCAGAAAAATGATTAGATACTATAAAGAAGGTAACAAGATCTAAACAAGCCATTTTCTAAGCTATGAAAATAAAGAACACACGTATTAATACTGATTTTCAAATGTGAAACTGAAAATTAGACATATTCAAGAAATAAGTCTCAGCCACAGAATATATCAGATAAGTAGAAATTACACAGTCAACTACACAGGAGTCCAGCAACATACCCATTACGGCAGCTGCTGGTCCCATGTTTTTGTATTTTTGTAAATTTTGTTATACTGTAAACATCATTCTGAGATTTGTATACACAGAAAAGTTACTATTTCTTCAAAGCTAGACAACTAGGAAGTAGCAAAGCAGAAATATGAGACTTAAGTCCACTGACTCCAAAGCCCATAAATTATTACACAGTGCTGATCACAAGATTTTTTTCAGCAAAAAATATGTGCAGAAAAATGATTAGATACTATAAAGAAGGTAACAAGATCTAAACAAGCCATTTTCTAAGCTATGAAAATAAAGAACACACGTATTAATACTGATTTTCAAATGTGAAACTGAAAATTAGACATATTCAAGAAATAAGTCTCAGCCACAGAATATATCAGATAAGTAGAAATTAAAAAAAAAAAAAAAAGAAGATTGAATATCACCAGAGAACTGTCCCATAATTGCTACTTGGACACAACTTTAATTTTAGTAGGTTAAGTGAATGCAAGTGATCTATCTTCGTTTTAGAAAAGCAGGTGCTGCTTTTGCTCGTGAAATTCTCCTTGCAGAATTAATTAAAATTGGCTTGGCTATGAGTACTCTCAGTTGATTTGAGAACTGGCTCAAGAGTCACGAACAAGAAATAATCATAAACCTCTGAGTACCTAGTTTTCTAGTGGTGTGGCATAGGGATTGATGCATTGAGTTTCATTTAGCGTCTTCATTAATGATCTGAAAGAGGGAGCAAATAGCTTGTTAATGAAATTCACAAATGGTTATATGTGGGGAACTGCAAACACTGAAAAAGATTGCTAAATTAGGAAAGCGAACCCACAGAGATAAGACATCTAGACAAAAATGAACAATGGAACATGGAAAAGTGAGAGATAAAAGTGTGATGTGTGGGGACCAATACTGGGAGAGAAGATGATGGGGAAGAAAAAAGAAACTTTTATATCATCTACTAAGAGGCTTCCAAAGCATTATTTCTAAAAGAAATCCAGGAGTTAAAGTTAAAGTCAGGTAGACCTTCACTTATAATGTGAAATAGCAGCCAAAAAGAACTCTGTGCATGATAGCGCAGAATTTGGAGACACTTAGACCTGAAATTCAAACTAAGGTCTTTCATCTTATCTAATTTTTTTTTTATCTCCAAAGAACATAATAATATCGACCTCACAGGGATGCTATGGAAATTAAATGAGACAGCGTATGCCAAAATTGACAGGTACAATGCCTGGCACGACCACATGTCCAGCAAATCTTGGTTATATCTGAAATAAAACAGGCTTTGATACAACCCTGCCTTGAGATGGATTGCTAGATTCAGAACTAAGCACTTTAACTCCAAAATATTGAGTTCAACCAGAGGAAACCCCAAGAAGAGTTAGAGGAAAAGAAGCAGCAAAGTCAAGAGATAATTTAATCCAGTTCACTAATTCCAGAAACACAGACAAGGCTGAAAAATGGAGAGTACATATTTAGCATAAACACAGGATGGAAAGATGGCTAGCTATAATTTTTCCTTAGGCATAAGCCCAGGAATCTCCTGGGAAAGAAAGTGAACTCTTCTCATGTCAGTGTTCAGGAATATAAGACACTTGCTGTACTGGAAGCCCCTGAATGGCCAAAAGGCAGTGTGGGGAGTTAGTCTTCTGATAGGAAGTCAACAAAAATAAATAGAAACAACTCTAGCTTGATCCACAGAGCAAGTATTGGAGGTGACACTCTTAACACATTCTGACATACTTAACATATTCAGTCACCTGCCGGGGCTGAAAATGTATGCCCTCTGGGAAGGAGGACCCTGACTGTCACAAAGGAAAGAACTGTGTCCAAAAATATCTTGGGGTTTCCCCCCCCAAGAAATAGGTGCACATATAAATAAGAGAGTGAGGACCAGCAGATGGTGTAATGGTTACATCATTGGACTCCCACGTAGTTCACCACAGTTCAAGTCCCAGACCTAGTGGCTTAAAACTCATGCCAGGTATATGTGCATGTGTGCCCAAGATCCCAAGAAGAGAATGGAGGAGGAGGGATTGCAGTATGGCCAACCCCCCAGGGGGTGATTCCTCACTTTTTGTCTCTCTGGCAAATGCATGTACCCTATAGCAAAAATCTATCAAAGACAGAAGTGAGCACTAGATATTAGATTTCAAGAGACAGAGAACTCCCATGGTAGCACCTAAGAAAAAATGTCTTAGCAATATCAAGATCAGGAGCAAAGAAGGTAGGTAGGTGTGGAGAGGATGATGGGGCTCTTCCACGTCATGGGTAGCCTAAGCAGTGTTTCAACAATACGTCAGAGACCGGGAAACAGCCTAACTGAAGCAAAAACAGTTCAACAAAAGGAAAGGCAGTCCTGTAGAGGTTATACATGAGATTCTTCATCTTTTTTTCTTCACCAGTGATGCCTGTAAAGGCAGGAAATGGTATTGCTAAGGTCCTGCTACTTGGCCAATAAGAGTTATAGATCATGTGAACTTGGTGGTTGGCTGTTAAAATTATATGCTTCAGAATCCTGTATCAGTCAGGGGCCTGGCAGACAACAGATGACATACTCAAGGTGAGTAGCTTGACAGAGAAATTAACAAAGAGGCTCTTAGCAAAAGAGAAGATTACAGAAAAGCAACAAAGCAAAGAAAGTTAAGTGGGTACTGGAATCCAAACAGAGAAACTGAAGCTACAAGAGAAAGTTGTCTGGCAGAAACTGGCCACAGAAAGAAGAACAAAGGCAACAGCTAGACCTAGTAGAGAGAAACCTGTCCTCACTCTCCCCTTATGCTCTTGAATTCAGACTGGCTTAATCCAGTAGAAAGCTAGAAGATAAACAAACTAATTAATGAATTTCATAAAATTAATCCATAGAGCAGTGTTGGAAAAGAGTAAAGAGTATGTCTGGAGTTCAAATGAAAGATATAAAAGATTCACAAACCAGTAGGTAACTCTAGAGGAATATTATAATACTCCACTCCACACCTATCTACCTTCTCTGCTCCTGATCTTGATATTGCTAGGACATTTTTGTATTCAGTCATTTGAATATTAGCAGCATTATTTTCCATGTTATCTATTTTTTTTTTTACTCATTACTATATTTTAATAGTGAAAAAGCTGCAGGCAACCTAAATGCCCACCAATATACAGTATAAAATAAATGAATTACAGTCCATCGTGAGAATAAAACATTATTAAACCATGAAAATGGTAAGATGATTATGTGCACCTGTATTCATAATAAACATATATACATATGTATACAAAAGCATTCATGATCTATTGAGGGGCAAATTAGATCCCAAAATATTATATACATAAAATTAATTCCAGTAACACACATATACACACACATTTTGATCTCTAGACACCGAAATATTTAGTGATTTTTCTCTGGGTGGTAGGATTTTGGTTGATAGTCTTATCTCTTTTAATTTTTTTTTCCTTTGAAATATTTTTTTATTTGTTTTTTTTTAATTTTTAATTTTTTTTATTTGTTTTTATTTTTTAACATTAATATACTATACATCATTACAGCATACAAAATGAATTTTTCATCCAAAATACATTGTCTGTTGGCTCAATCAAGTACATCAACATATGTGTTATCAACAAACAATTTTCCATTTCTTATGTCTTGTATATTTTGAGTTTTTTCTCTTTTTTTGCCATCCTTGATTCCCTATCCCTAACCCTCTGCCCTGTCCAACCCTCCTCCCATTGTCTCTGTTATCCCTGTTTGCTTTCTATGCCTATCCCCCCCATTTAATTGATTTGCTAATGAACTTAATTTGTCTAAATATTTGCAATAGCAAGCACAGCTGATATTTACATACACAAGAACCCATGTCTGACTTTAGGCATAAACCTCAGTGAGTAGAATGAACATACTATAAAATGGTACCTAGCTGGGGCTATATAGCTTACTGTGGTCATCAAATACACAGTTTTTTCTTTAAATTTTGGTAACAGTTTTAGTATTTTTTTCTCTGAATT
>NW_006159713.1:6161646-6176681 GCF_000334495.1 Tupaia belangeri chinensis | reverse complement strand
CACGCGAGTTTTGTATGCTGGAGGCCCAGTTATCAGTGGGACATCTTCCTTTTTCCCAAAATGGCTAAATCGCAGGAGCCATGGAGCTGTCTGTCTCTTGAAGAAGGGCTGTTCACGCGAGTTTTGTATGCTGGAGGCCCAGTTATCAGTGGGACATCTTCCTTTTTTCCAAAATGGCTAAATCGCAGGGGCCATGGAGCTGTCTCTATTTTCCATGTTATCTTCATCACTACTGTTGGGACAATTTTATTTCTATGTGTTTTACAATAGAAAGTTTAGGGGGGCCAGCTGGTGACATGGCGATTAAGGCAGCTGAGTCCCACATGGCCAACTACGTGGTTCTAGTCCTGGACCCAGTGGCTTGAACAAGACACAAGGCGTGTGTGTGTGTGTGTGTGTGTGTGTGTGTGTGCCCAAAATCCTGACAAGAAAATGGAGAAGAAGGGATTGCATTGTGGCCATCTCCCCCGGGAAGTGATTTCTCACTTTCGTTCTCTCTTTCTCTCTCTGCCTCTCTCTTTCGAGCATAGGCACCCTATGCCAAACTAATAAAATAAAATAAAATAGAAGGAAATAGAAAGTATAAAAGATGATGATAGAAGAAAAGATGTGGAGGGGGAGGAGGTAGAGAAAGAAAGAATAACACTGTCTGTGCTTTTAAGAACTATTTGTTGAACACCTACTAAATGTCAGAGGCAGAGCAAACTGCTCCTGACAAGAAGAGAAGACATGGTCTTTGTCTTTAGGAGCTTTCTGTTTATTGGAGAAATTAGATATACGAATTAATCAAAGTACAGCATTAGCTACCAAATGGATATATTTAATTCAACTATCTTCTATGACTATTTTATTAACAGGAATGATTATGAAAGTTATTTCTTTTTAATATTTGCTTATTTATTTATTTACCTATATATTTGTTGTGATTTTTCAAGCTGCCCAGGACTTGAAACTGTTTACAGGACTCAAACTGTGTTCAGCCATGTGGGTACTGAGCATCTCAACCAGCACACTTGCTGGCCCCATACAGTTATTATTATGCTTTACTATGTATCTGGCAGCTTGTTAAGCTATTGGGTTGTCAGAAAAGTTGTGATGCATTTTTGCGTTAAAAAACAGAAAAATACTGCGTGACTTTCCCGACAACCTAATAATTATGTGAGACCTACTTCATATGCTCAGGAAAGAATTAAATTCAATTACAGTCATGGTTCCACACTAAATAATGGGGATATATTCTGAGAAATGTGTCATTAGGCAATTTCACTATTGTGTGAACATCATAGAGTGTACTTATACAATCCTAGATAGTATAGCCTACCAAACACCTAAGCTATATGGTATTGCCTATTATAATTTTATGAGACCATCAACTCTTATGTGATCTGTCATTGACCAAAATATTATGCAGCACGTGACTGTACCTACTTGCATTATCTGCATTTTACAGAAAACAAAGTTGATACTTACGAAATTTAAGTGACTTACTCAAAGTCTTCTTGTTGGAAAGAGGTAGAGCCATGATTCAAACCCGAGCATTCTGATTCTAGAGACCTACACAACTAACCACTACAGGGCAATTGCTGCTTGAGTTGAGACCACAATGACTTTCTTTGAAAACTACAAGCAATCTTCACCCTTTCAAAATCCAAGAGAGTTTTCTCAGTCTACCAATTTATCATGTTTCCTGTTATTCCTCTCAATATCAATGACTCAATTTGCTAATAGCATCAAATATTACATTAGCTCAGTATTACACTAATTAGCACCATTTTGTTTACTAGATGATGACAGGGTAGAATGAAGTTTTCTTTCCTTGACACCCATTATTAAAATGATTATTCCACAGGAGTGATGTGAAAAATAGGAATGAGCCACACTGCAGCATGTGTGGATACCTGTGGCCTTTAGCAAGGAGGATGGCCCTTCCCCAAATTATTCCATCTGGCGGAGCCATTACCTGCTGTAGTTCACACATGAATGGCAACAATTTGCATGTAAATAGAAGCCTACACGCTTTCTTGGAGCGAAGAGTTGTATTTTAACACTTCACAATGGAATTAGTCAGTGGACAGGACACTGCAGCTTTGTGGATGTGCCAGCTAAAACCCTTCTAAATACCAAGCTCTGTATTTCACAGCAAGATTGTTTATTGAACCAGCTCATAGAAGCTCCAAAGACTCCTCTGCTGAAATACTGCCAGCTCCAAGCTCTGATTTTGACATTGATGTTGTCAGTTGAGATTAAGCATTGGTCTTAATGAATGCTGGCAGACACCTTCTGAGGTATGATCACTCGTGTTCCTGTGGCTAAGTAGCAAAGCTTTGGGCAGGAGTGAAGCTAAGGTTTTGGGAGTAACCAGTTGCCACTTTCATTTATTTTTCTTGCTTCATTTCATCAGTTTCCCATTTCCTGTAAAGTAAAGGGCAAGTTCCTGATGGAGCTTCAGATCATGATCTGAGCCGTATTGATCTTTTTGCCATCAAGCTAGCCCGCTCCTTTACACTCCAGCAATAAACTACCTCTATTTGCCCTCACACATGATGCCTTACTAAACTTCCCTTCCTTTGCATATACTGTTCCCACTGCCTGGAATGACCACATTCACCATCTCTAGATTGTAAACTTGTATTTATCCTTCATAACCCTGTTCAGGATATTCCGAGACCTTCCCTGCTTGTTTCAAATAAAGATAATGTTTTTCATCTCCAGGACCTCATCTATTGGGTCATCATAAAAGTCATGACACGTTTTTGCATAGAAAAACATAGAAAAAAAATAGATCATGACTTTTCTGACAACCCAATATATTTTTACTATTATTACATGAAGCAATAGGCATACAAGCACACAAGAGTCTAGCCTGCTTAATGCTAAGTATCCATAACTTATTCATCCTTACAGACCCAGATCTCAGCACAATGTTTGGTATATAGTGTATGTTCAGTTCTTATTTGTTGAATTTAACTAAATTGTTCTTCATAGGTACATGGCAGAAAAGCATTCGAGAGTTTAAAACAAACCACAACCTTATGTAAGCAATTCAGGAATTAGTACTAAATTCTTTATAATGTTTGTTTATTCCTCCTCATAAAAATGCACTGATCTTACAAAAAAAAAAAAAAGAAACATCAAATAAAAGGAGAAGTATTGTGAAGGATACAAAAAAAATTTCTTAATCTCCCTAAGCAGAAAAACTGCTTTTAACATTATAGATTGATGCATATCTGTATCTGTTTCTATTGCGCGTACACACACACACACACACACACACACACACACACACTTAGATTCTTATATAATTCAAATATAGAGTTTTGATTGTTAGGTTTTTTTTCTTTCTCTTTACTTCGAATAGTAGGAATGAGTTACCCTTCGTAGACAAAGATGACACAATAGAGAAATAAGTATTCCCTCCTGGTGGAACAAGACAGTGAGGCTTGCTGGAATCCACTTAGCACAATCAGTTGGTCTATTATCTCCCGATTATGGAAGTAGAGAAATGAGATATTTAATCAGGACATATTTTAGAAAGTTGTAACATATTTGCGTATTTCCCTAAGGCCTATAATGAAGAGCTCTTAATATTTCATTTTCATTATTACCAGAAGAGAAGAATTGTAATAAAAACTCTCCTTGTGGTCTGAGTCCCAGAACAAAAAAGAATTTC
This sequence comes from Tupaia belangeri chinensis, assembly GCF_000334495.1. NCBI lineage: Eukaryota > Metazoa > Chordata > Mammalia > Scandentia > Tupaiidae > Tupaia > Tupaia belangeri. The sequence continues at coordinate 6,173,011 of NW_006159713.1, read as the reverse complement.
GGCACCTCTAGGTCATTCCAGCAATAACCCTACATACAGTCAACCAGGTAGCCTATTCAAGATCAGAGCTCTGGAAAGTATAAAAGATGATGATAGAAGAAAAGATGTGGAGGGGGAGGAGGTAGAGAAAGAAAGAATAACACTGTCTGTGCTTTTAAGAACTATTTGTTGAACACCTACTAAATGTCAGAGGCAGAGCAAACTGCTCCTGACAAGAAGAGAAGACATGGTCTTTGTCTTTAGGAGCTTTCTGTTTATTGGAGAAATTAGATATACGAATTAATCAAAGTACAGCATTAGCTACCAAATGGATATATTTAATTCAACTATCTTCTATGACTATTTTATTAACAGGAATGATTATGAAAGTTATTTCTTTTTAATATTTGCTTATTTATTTATTTACCTATATATTTGTTGTGATTTTTCAAGCTGCCCAGGACTTGAAACTGTTTACAGGACTCAAACTGTGTTCAGCCATGTGGGTACTGAGCATCTCAACCAGCACACTTGCTGGCCCCATACAGTTATTATTATGCTTTACTATGTATCTGGCAGCTTGTTAAGCTATTGGGTTGTCAGAAAAGTTGTGATGCATTTTTGCGTTAAAAAACAGAAAAATACTGCGTGACTTTCCCGACAACCTAATAATTATGTGAGACCTACTTCATATGCTCAGGAAAGAATTAAATTCAATTACAGTCATGGTTCCACACTAAATAATGGGGATATATTCTGAGAAATGTGTCATTAGGCAATTTCACTATTGTGTGAACATCATAGAGTGTACTTATACAATCCTAGATAGTATAGCCTACCAAACACCTAAGCTATATGGTATTGCCTATTATAATTTTATGAGACCATCAACTCTTATGTGATCTGTCATTGACCAAAATATTATGCAGCACGTGACTGTACCTACTTGCATTATCTGCATTTTACAGAAAACAAAGTTGATACTTACGAAATTTAAGTGACTTACTCAAAGTCTTCTTGTTGGAAAGAGGTAGAGCCATGATTCAAACCCGAGCATTCTGATTCTAGAGACCTACACAACTAACCACTACAGGGCAATTGCTGCTTGAGTTGAGACCACAATGACTTTCTTTGAAAACTACAAGCAATCTTCACCCTTTCAAAATCCAAGAGAGTTTTCTCAGTCTACCAATTTATCATGTTTCCTGTTATTCCTCTCAATATCAATGACTCAATTTGCTAATAGCATCAAATATTACATTAGCTCAGTATTACACTAATTAGCACCATTTTGTTTACTAGATGATGACAGGGTAGAATGAAGTTTTCTTTCCTTGACACCCATTATTAAAATGATTATTCCACAGGAGTGATGTGAAAAATAGGAATGAGCCACACTGCAGCATGTGTGGATACCTGTGGCCTTTAGCAAGGAGGATGGCCCTTCCCCAAATTATTCCATCTGGCGGAGCCATTACCTGCTGTAGTTCACACATGAATGGCAACAATTTGCATGTAAATAGAAGCCTACACGCTTTCTTGGAGCGAAGAGTTGTATTTTAACACTTCACAATGGAATTAGTCAGTGGACAGGACACTGCAGCTTTGTGGATGTGCCAGCTAAAACCCTTCTAAATACCAAGCTCTGTATTTCACAGCAAGATTGTTTATTGAACCAGCTCATAGAAGCTCCAAAGACTCCTCTGCTGAAATACTGCCAGCTCCAAGCTCTGATTTTGACATTGATGTTGTCAGTTGAGATTAAGCATTGGTCTTAATGAATGCTGGCAGACACCTTCTGAGGTATGATCACTCGTGTTCCTGTGGCTAAGTAGCAAAGCTTTGGGCAGGAGTGAAGCTAAGGTTTTGGGAGTAACCAGTTGCCACTTTCATTTATTTTTCTTGCTTCATTTCATCAGTTTCCCATTTCCTGTAAAGTAAAGGGCAAGTTCCTGATGGAGCTTCAGATCATGATCTGAGCCGTATTGATCTTTTTGCCATCAAGCTAGCCCGCTCCTTTACACTCCAGCAATAAACTACCTCTATTTGCCCTCACACATGATGCCTTACTAAACTTCCCTTCCTTTGCATATACTGTTCCCACTGCCTGGAATGACCACATTCACCATCTCTAGATTGTAAACTTGTATTTATCCTTCATAACCCTGTTCAGGATATTCCGAGACCTTCCCTGCTTGTTTCAAATAAAGATAATGTTTTTCATCTCCAGGACCTCATCTATTGGGTCATCATAAAAGTCATGACACGTTTTTGCATAGAAAAACATAGAAAAAAAATAGATCATGACTTTTCTGACAACCCAATATATTTTTACTATTATTACATGAAGCAATAGGCATACAAGCACACAAGAGTCTAGCCTGCTTAATGCTAAGTATCCATAACTTATTCATCCTTACAGACCCAGATCTCAGCACAATGTTTGGTATATAGTGTATGTTCAGTTCTTATTTGTTGAATTTAACTAAATTGTTCTTCATAGGTACATGGCAGAAAAGCATTCGAGAGTTTAAAACAAACCACAACCTTATGTAAGCAATTCAGGAATTAGTACTAAATTCTTTATAATGTTTGTTTATTCCTCCTCATAAAAATGCACTGATCTTACAAAAAAAAAAAAAAGAAACATCAAATAAAAGGAGAAGTATTGTGAAGGATACAAAAAAAATTTCTTAATCTCCCTAAGCAGAAAAACTGCTTTTAACATTATAGATTGATGCATATCTGTATCTGTTTCTATTGCGCGTACACACACACACACACACACACACACACACACACACTTAGATTCTTATATAATTCAAATATAGAGTTTTGATTGTTAGGTTTTTTTTCTTTCTCTTTACTTCGAATAGTAGGAATGAGTTACCCTTCGTAGACAAAGATGACACAATAGAGAAATAAGTATTCCCTCCTGGTGGAACAAGACAGTGAGGCTTGCTGGAATCCACTTAGCACAATCAGTTGGTCTATTATCTCCCGATTATGGAAGTAGAGAAATGAGATATTTAATCAGGACATATTTTAGAAAGTTGTAACATATTTGCGTATTTCCCTAAGGCCTATAATGAAGAGCTCTTAATATTTCATTTTCATTATTACCAGAAGAGAAGAATTGTAATAAAAACTCTCCTTGTGGTCTGAGTCCCAGAACAAAAAAGAATTTCGGCACCTCTAGGTCATTCCAGCAATAACCCTACATACAGTCAACCAGGTAGCCTATTCAAGATCAGAGCTCTGGACCCACTTCCCGTTCCATTTCCACTTCTATCTTTACCAACAGTCTCTGCTCCTAACTCAAAGAAATAGGTCTTGTAGTTAGAAACGTTTTTGTAGTGGGAAGGTCATGGGGGAAAAAAAATCCTATATGCAGGATAACGTGACATCTTCCCCTGAACACCAGATTCCTCCACAGGTTCAAGACCAAGGACCATGGCTCTCTATCACGTGAAACTTGGCCACCCTTGAGGAAAAGGGAGTCACTCATGAGTAAACAGACACATTCATGGAAAGACCAAGAAAGGATTAGAAAAGGCCATCTTTAAGATTTTTTTTAAATAAAATGTTATGTAACTTAGTGCCAAACAATAATACCTGCTGGATCAGAGAGAGAATCATTGAGTCAGAGAATATTTTTATCAAACATCAAAACGCTAATTCTGACTCAATTTCTGGTCCTAGCTACCAAATCCTCATATTTTTTCAGAGGCTTGGCTTCATTTTGATATAAAGTATAGCTAAATGTGTTCTGTTCCTACATGATCAAAACCACATAGAGAATCATGAATAACGCCAAACTCATATAAACAACGAATTGCTCTCTGGACAGAGACACAAATTATGCTCATTTTCCCTTTATTTCTCAATGGCTAGTCTCATATTCTAGGTCTAGAACTAATCATGCCAAAAAGAGAGAGAGAAGAAGCTTCAATTTACATGGTGAGGGAGTTAGGTGCAATCCCAGGATATCTGAGTCAAACCAAAGAGTGGTGCCTGCTTCACACAGTGGTCCCTGGTGGACCCTTTCAATAAGAAAAAGGGATGAAAATCTTATGGCAAGGTCACTATAATGGAAAACAAGAATCGAAAAACCACCAGGCCCCAGCAGCATGTAACACCGTGGCCCTGAGGAGCTAAATTTCAGCCATTCCTAAACACCAGTAAGGAAGGATCAGGTTCAATTCATTATTTGTTTTCAACCTACTGTATATAATATATATAATACAAACATAATGTATATTATAGTTTTATATTTTATATGTTAAATATATATGATTTTTTTAAACTGTGTGTGTGTGTGTGTTTGTGCATGTGTCACATTAAGTGGTCCTCTATGGGCAGGGGGAAGAGTAAAAAATAAATAAATATGAAAAGAAAATAATTATAAAGGCAAATTAACATAGCAGGAGAAAGCAGAAAGGAATACAGAAAGCAGAATTATTTAGCAAGGAAAATTGGCATAGGAGGAGAAAACAAAGCCTTGATTCACTTCCAAAAGAGAATGTCTTTTAAAAGTCAGCTTGGTGTGTGTGTGTGTGTGTGTGTGTGTGTGTATGTGTGTGTGTGTGTGTGTGTGTGTGTGTGTGTGTGTATGAAACAATGGCTGGAAAGGCATTTACCAAAAAGAGCCCAATCTGGCATGCAGCATGTCTTTCTCACAATCCAGACAACAGGGATTTCGGAAACTAAATACAGTGGGGAAGGATAAAAGTCTGGCCTCACAAGGACATCTGAAGTCCCCTTTTATTTTCATATTCATTCTCTCTCTCTTGCTCTCCCTCTCCTTCAGTCTCCCCCTCTCTCCCACCTTTTCCCATTCTTTCTCCCTCCATATCCATCTTTAGTTCTATCTTTTTTTTTACCTATTTTCAAAAAGGCTCCTGACTTCATTCTGCCTCAGCCCCTTGTGTCCTAACAGGAATATCTGTACCCCTTCTTCCTTGCCTCTTGTTTCCATACTGGCAAGTACCTGATTCAAAGATGTCCTATCTTGGGACAAATCAAATGCTTCCCTTTTTAATAATTATTTATTTTATTTATTATTATTATTATTATTATTTAATTTACAATAGGGCACATGAGTTCACCAGAGAGACACAGAGAGAGAGATACAGAGAAAGCAAACCACCAGGTAGGGGATTTGAACCATGGCCTGCCATGTCGGAGTTCAGTGCCTTAACCACTATAGTACCTGCTGGCCCCCTAAATGCTTCTTTAAATAGCTTTGACTTAGATAAGATACATAGGTTAGATAACAGTATCGTGTCAATAATAATTTCCTGATTTTAATCATTGTACTATATTTATTTAAAAGACTGTCTTTATTTTCAAAGATGCACACCAAAGTATTTAGGATTAAAGGGGCATCATATTTATATCTGCAATGACTTCAGGAAAAAAAATCCATAGTATAATAAATAAAACGTGGCAAAATGTTAACATTTGGGATACCTGAGTGAACGATGTCTGAGACATTGTTCTCTGACCTATTCTTTTAACTCTTCTGTCATTTTGAGATTTCAAAATGAAAAATTCTATATTAGAAGAAACGTATAATTTTTATTTGTTATCACAGTAAAGATCCTCTTCCCCCAATCATTCCACTGGGGAAGATAATAGAAAAGCAAAGCACTATACTATACGCTGACACAAATCAAACTACACTTAACATTATACAAACCACACAACCAAACTGCATTCTAAAAATCTGGTCAAATTTTTCCATAACATTTCTCATGAAGTTCTGCTCATTTTGTCATTCATTCACTCATTCGCTCACAAGATATTTACTGAGTGCCTCCATTTGAAACAATTAAAGATACTCTGTTGTTCACAAGCCTGTAGACACACGAGAATCACTCCAGTCCTGTGTGACAGGTGGTAAAACAGGTGCTATGGGAGTACAGAATGGCGACCCTCACAGAACGGCGACCCTCACTCAGCCTTTAAGGAGGTCAGAGAAGTCTTCCCAAAGAAGATCATTAACATGAGCCTCATATTAACAGAAATTGGCCAGATGAGGGAGGTATACAAGAGCACAAGAGGGCAATAATATCCCAAGATATGCAAAGATTCTAGGGCACAGCACTGGTGGGCGGAGAGGATGACACTGAGTTACAAAATAATTTAAAATGGAGGGTCATACCTGCTGTATGGATGGTTTGGAGTTATGCTGAAGACTATACGCTTTTTCAGCAAGGAGTGACATGAAAAGGTTTGCTTTTTACATTTTTAATTTTGTTACCTGTGGATCTGTTGATGTGAAAAGGTCAAGGAGATCACTTAAAAATAAGACAATCAATAGTAAGGTAGCATCAAGATTATATGGACCAGTGAGGTCAAAGGATTATACGTCTTTTCTGTCTTCTGGAAACAGCTTTTCAAATCAAATGGAAACACCTACGTACCCCATATCAGATGGATAATAAAGTCAGCTGCTCACATACCCTAATCTTGCTTATGACCATCACTATGGGCTCTACTTCCAATACAGTTTTTCTACTCTTGTTCTAAATCCTGTGTCTGATACTGAGAGTTAAACTCGTATCTTTACAATCCGATCCCCCCTTTTGAATTTCTCTTAACTCTTTACCCCTTGCTGCAAAAGTTAGTAAAATGAGAATATCACACTGAAGCCAAAGTTATATTGCTTCAAACTCTAAAACTAAATCTAAATCATACTGTCAAAATACGCTTCATAACAGAGCCAAGACAGATTTCTTGGGCTCAGTCCTAAACACATCTTACAAATACTGAAACACCCTCTTGTCAATCTTTGTTTATCACGTGAATTCTTAATGACATCTTAAGACCTAAATTAAAAGGTACCTATTTGGTAACATTTTTCTAAATACAGCCCCCTTTCAGAGAAGGTGAGTTAATCACTCCTATGCATTTAAAGTACTTTGTGTTTGCTTCTTAATTAAGTGGATTCAAACCCCAGCTTTGCAGCTAATTTTTTTTAATAATGTCAATCTTGTTGCTTTCCACCTTAAAGTAGGAAAAAAAAAAAAAAGAACTTATCTCCTAGTGTTGTTACATGAAATAATTACTAATGAGTACTTGCCTAGGTCCCCAGCACATGAAAATAATAGCTATTGCTTGTAGAGGATTTACTCTGGTACCATTTATCATTTTCCCTCGTTAAATTAGGAGCTCCTCTAGTGAAAGAGATTCTCTTAATCACCTGTGAATCTAACAAGTGGTTCAGCATGTAGAGTGAGTTCTGAACATACATGTTGAATGCATGAATGAGCGAGTGAGTATAAGCTGGATATCTGATGATCAGTGTCCACTGCCACCGATAAATTAAAGCCCTGATTCTTGGCAGATTCCAGGTGATGAAGTGTTCAGGTTGGTTCACAGAGCCTAGGTTCAGCCCCAGCTCTGCGAGCCTGCTGAGTCATTTCTGCACACTGACTGTATCTCAGACAGCTCTTCATCCCAATCGCTGGCTTAATCACCTCTGCTGGCTTCTTTCCTGCTTCTTGGGGAGTGAAAAGTTTCTGTTACTAAAAGAACTGCCTGTGATCCCATCCTTTCCATTTGGGCAGTCTCCTATTATAGTCAATTCTCCCCTTGCTCTAACAAGTGGCTTCTGCTTCATCACAAAGCATTGTACTTACATCTCCCTTTATCCCTGTGTGGAGTGGAATAGAGCAGAGAGAGTTCCTCCCTGCCCACATTGTGCTGACACTGAAAGAGATGCAATCATCAGGCAGGAAGGAAAGATGGCTTTTGAATCAGAACAAATGCATCCCAGCTCAATTCTATGCCTCATTTAATTAGGAATCAATTGGCTCTGGCCACCATGACTGAGTTCCTTTTCTCATAGCAAACCAGAACTCTCTCTCTTCATTTGTATGAGAAGTGGAGACAAGAAAGAATTGAGTGGAGTTTGAAATAAAAAGCAGTATCTTGCAGAAGAGCCAGAGTGAGCAAAAACATATATAAAGATGCTGTGATGAGTAAATTCATCCCAACCCCCAAAATGTACTGAGTACCTAATATGTGCCAAGAACTGTGCTAGAATCTGGTCATGCACCTTTAAATAAAACTGGTTCCTGTGCTCAAGGACTTAAGGGAAACAAAAAATCTTAGGATGATTATTTGAAGCAACTAATATTATTTGACTAGAGAAAGAAAAGCAGCAGAGATGACATGAGTCTTGTCTTAAAATATAAGATGAGATGTAGAAGCAGGCTATCTCCAATCTCTTACAAAATGTTACGCTGTCTAGCACCTGCCTAGCTGATCACTTACAACATTATGGGAGTAAATGGAAGTTTCACAGGATGACACCTGAAATCACTTAAAATCACGGCACCAATAATGTGTAAGTGCTTAAATTCATCTTTTACCAGTTAACCTGTTCTTTTTTCCCTAGGCCAGACAGATCCATGTGCTTGTATTCTCCATCCATTAACAATTATTAAAAGCTCACCTCTGTAAAGTTCCAGTGTCTTCATTGACAACATATAAGAATGCAAGAAATGAAGATCAGAATTTGAGATTGATAATCTTTCACACACCCTCAGGAAGTGTGACTTCAGTTGTCATACTGGAGTTTTCCAGTCACAAAGCACCATTACCCAGAGTTGCAACCTTTTACTTCATCCCTTTAAGTTCACACATCAGAACATTTGTCACACCCAATGGCTCAGAACCAACTCCAAGTTAGCACAGTCTATCTACTTAGATGTTTGTGTATCTCTATATTTCCAGGTCACTGGCTTCAGGACTCGCTTCCTCTCTTTGTCTTTCTCCTTCTGAATTAATGAACTGACTTTTGAGACTGCTTTGCATGGGAACCAGATAGCTGTGAACATAACATTTACTAGTCATGACCCTTAGAGCTGCAAATAAATAAAGATTCAACTCAAACTGACTTAAGCAAAACATGGAAACTTTAATTATGTAACCAAAAAGGCTAGTAGTCGGGTTGGTTTTAGACATCTCTCCTATCTATCTATCTACCCATCTATCTATCTCTATCTATCTCTATATCTCTCTTTTTCCTTTCCCTATGCCTTGTCTCTGCTTTCCTTTGTGTATTTTTCATGCTCAAACAGGATCTCTCCATGTAGTCTCTGGAAGCTCCAGTCTTTCATCTTTGTAACTACAAGAGCAGCACAAAAAAGAACAACTTCCTTCAAATCTCTGCAGCAAATATCAAAATATTAGCTCTGATTGGTTTGACTGGGGCATGTGCTCATCCCTGAAGAAACCAGTGGTACTGGGAATTAGATGAACTAACTAGCTGGGCTGGTTACTCAACCACCACTGGAACTGAGGAGGGTCAGTTCTTGGTCTGGGAGAAGAGAAGATGTACTTCACAAATTAGTCTCCAGAAGCTATTACCGATAGAACTAATGAGTGCCGAGAGGATAAAAAGAAAATGCTAGAGGGTGTGGTGGCACCCGCCCTATAGCAAAAGAAAATGCTAGAATTTCCTCTTAGTTTCCACATTTGAACATGATGTCCTAGTTGAGCTACAGCTTCCAACTATTTGAGAAGCACATCAAAAAAGAAAGACTTTCAAAACAAAATTTAGGTGTATAAAGCTTGGTTTGTTTCCTTTTACCTCATCGCCCTCTTGTCTCCGAGAGAGAAGAACTGATAGAAAGGGAGGGTGAGAGAACAAATAGAGAGAAGGACATTTGTTCCCAATCTTTTGTGAGAGCAATGAAGCAAGATGTTCACAAAGGCAAAATATGAAAGATCCGTATTATAACTAATGGCAGGACTATGTAGTAAGAGGCCCTCATTGTGTTCCTTTAGGACATCACTCTGGACCATTTGCACAAATAAATAGTTGTATCTGAACTGTGAGTGCTATTTTAAAAAATACAATCTAGATTTGAATTTGAAGTTCTTACCTCATACTTTGGATATGAGAAATAAGCTGTCAATCACCTATTCAAACTTGAATTATATCTCTTTAATTCTCCAAACAGTTAAAAAAGTCATGTATATGAAGAAAAGTTTCATGATTATTTTCATAACAAGGTTTTTTGGTTTTGTTTTTTAAGAGAGATTTTTGCTCTAGGGCAGGTGTGCTTGCTCGCCAGAGAGACAGAGAGATAGAAAGCAAGAAATCACCCCCTGAGGGGATAGCCATGTTGCAATTCCTTCTCCATTCTCCTTTCAGGATTTTGGGCACGTACACACATATGTCTAGCATGAGTTTTAACCCACCAGGTACAGGACTCAAACTGTAGTCAACTACATGGGAGTCCAGCAACATAAACCTTATGCCATCTGCTGGTCCCAACAAGAAGGTATTTTTGTCAAAGCATTTCAGAATGGATTTCTTTGTTATTTTGTTTGCTTTGCTTTTCTTTCTATTTCTTCTTACCCAATGCCTCACAATCTAAGGGTCACTTCATTGCATATTATTTCATCCATGGCTGTGCTGTTTGGCTTTTCATGAGGCACATTTAAGGACACAATAATTTTTCCTATGGCACCAAGTGGAGTTTCTGGTAACAGTCACAAAAGCTACTCTCAATCTCATCATCATTATTATTATTATTATCACCAATAACTATAGAGCAAAAACCTAATATGACAGAACAGCTGTATCAATGAACATTTACATGTCATTTTCTCTGCTAGTTCTTTAAGTGTATTGCCACAATTAAGTTTTACAACAAAACTATGAGACAATCACACATTAAAAATAAAGAAAATGCAAAAAAAAAAAAAAACAGTGCTTCAACCAGTACATGCAGTTAGTGAAGGCCCTTCCCAACATACTCCAGGCTCTTCTCACCAAACACTTGTCTTTGGTTCGTTTTCTCTGCCTGCGGTGCTCCTGCCAACATCTCTAACTGCTGTTCTCCCTTCCTCATGCTCTCTCAGGACATCATCTCCACACCATAACTTGTGGCCTACTCTCTCTAGAGTAACTTCTACTCTTAGAACAAAAGTCACCTGCTCAGAGCTGACGACCCAGAATAACCATTTTTAGTGTTCTCTTCTCTTTATAATACTTAAAGGGTGATCAATGATTACTAGCATTGCCCTCCTCTACACTTAAATTTCTGTTTGATTTTCACCCACAGTTGTGTCCTTAGCTTTTAATTTAGTCATTAAATATGTGTCACAGAATAGAAGAGTGATTATAATCGCTACCCAGATGGGTGTCAGGGTGTTTGGGTACAGAATACTCTAAGAATTTTTCAGGACTGCCTTCATGCCCCATTAGCATTTTCCATTTCCAGCTCCTACTTTTAACTAAATCTTATTTCCCTGATTTGAAAACTGTGGGTCTAAATTTGTCTGCTATGAAAGAAAGAAAGAAAGAAAGAAAGAAAGAAAGAAAGAAAGAAAGAAAGAAAGAAAGAAAGAAAGAAAGAAAAAA
>NW_006159713.1:6149640-6161634 GCF_000334495.1 Tupaia belangeri chinensis | reverse complement strand
AGGAAGGAAGGAAGGAAGGAAGGAAGGAAGGAAGGAAGGAAGGAAGGAAGGAAGGAAGGAAAAGAAAACTATAGGTCTATCCCAGATGCTATTTTCTCAACTAACTATAGGAGTAGGGAAAATAAAAGAATTTTTTTAAGTTGCCATATCCCTCTGCTGGCACTTTTACTGAAAACTTTCTCTTAAACCACCTCTGGATCTGGCACATCTCCTGACTTTTCTCCTGCACAGTTCCACAAATAACCATTTCTCTGACTTATAGTTCACAATTGTCTGAAGTCATGTGACTGTTCAGTCCACTCCTTGAATCCCAAGTCAACCCAAGAAGGCACAGTTTGTAATACCTACCTTCTCCTCCACCCCATGGAGGTGAAGTTTAAAACTTTCACTCTAAAAAAATGCTCTTTGAGAAGTTCCTGCTTCCAAAGCCTCAGAGTGGTCTCTATCAGCTGCAGCCCACTTTTCAATCAATCTTATCTATAATGTTTGCAGACTGTACCAACCACCCTGTAGCCAGCTGTGTTATCAGCAATCAGCAGCATGGTGAGCATAGAGGATAGGCGCAATTGAGAATATGGCTAAAAATAACCATTTTCAAATTAAAAACCTGAATTGGAAAGTAAAAGGAGGAGGAGACAGAACATGGTAGGGCAGGTTTTATTTATTTACACCAATGAATCAAAGAGAGAATAAAGCATCTTGAAGGAGTGAAGAGTATGGCAGAACTGTTTTCATCTCCGGTAATGTTGTCAAAACACCAATGATGATGCAAAGCAAATGCCTGTCAGACAAGCCCAGAGGAAGCTTATTTACACGATCGGGATGAGCAAGGTTGTAAATGATGGTTTAATTAGGAAATCTGCTTAGTCACTTGAACAAGAAGACCTAGAAATAGATATAACAGTGCTGGGAGGAAAATCAATTTAAGGACATTTCTTTTCTATTGCTTTACTCTAATACATTTCCCTCTTTCCTCCTGCCTCTCTCTATTCTATTTTCATTTCCATTAGAAAAAACACTTCTCAGCATTTCCCAGGCTGCCCTTAACCTTTCTGACTTGCTCAGTTGGGGCCAGTGGAAGACAAAGCACTCTCTCAATGATTGGAGACAGGCACTGGGCAGTGCCCAATGTATGGAGGCTGACCCCTGGGGCTGGGATGGTGGCCCCCTAAAAACAAACAGTACACAAGCTGATGGACTAGAGAAGCTATAGAGAACATCCAACTCCATGTTCAGCTAATAAAAAGTATTCAGTATTAGTTTCCTTACATGCTATTAAATAAGAAACTGGCAATAACTAGCAAAAAGGAAAAAAATCATTAACTCACATCTAAAATAGAAATGACTACAGGCTCAGCCTCTGTGGAACAGCAGTAACACAAGCACCCAGCAAGGCTGGAAACCAAGCGGCTGACCACAAGTTTTAATTCCCTGGTTGACTTGTAAATATATTAAGCACACAAAGTTCCCAGGATCCTAAAGAGATAGAAGGCTGGAGAAAGGGGATCATGCTGTGAGAAGACCCTGTGAAGGGTTGGTCTCTCTCTCTCTCTCTCTTCCCCACTCCCTTCCTCATTTTAAATGTCACTCTTTTATGTGCACTCACACACTCTCATTAAAAATGACTTGGAAGAACTATATCAATATGGGAACAATGATTATTTCTCAATAGGTGATTAGGGTCGACACGGCTTCCTTCTTTATATTTTTATTTATGCTTTTCACATTTTCACAATGAGAAATAAGATGGCTTTCTAAATTGAAAAATCCTGGGTGCTCTTATATTAAATGCACATCATTTTCCAGTCTTGCATGACTTGCTTATTCCCATCTGGTAACCTGACTGTCTAGTAAAACCTGCTCATCAATAAAATTAAAAACTAAAGTTTGGGTTCTCCTTTCTGGTCCTTTCAGGACTTGTCAGAAACTGGCATTTTACCGATTTTTTAATGAAGAGAGAGTGATAAAAATACCAACCTTAAACTCAGTACTACTTGTGGTTGTAATCTCTCAAAACACACACACAAAAAAAAAAAAAGCACATAGAAACATATAAAAAGAATTAGTAGAGCATAAACAATTGATTTAATCATCTTGGTCACTAGTCCCAGGAAATCTTTTTTGTCATCTGTAGCAGGCACTTGCAGTGAATTGTGCTATATCCCCTCAGCCTACTGAATTTCAGCACTGGCATAGTGGACAGTTCTGTGCATATATGCTGACGTACCATAGAGCCTTTCTAGTACAGCTTTCTCAAAAACGGGGAAGCAGCTTAGCTGCATGCAGGTGCAACGCAGATATGTGAGAAAGTCTGCTTCCCAAGGCAATTCTCATTCTATAGATGATGAAAGTCAATGAATAAATGTCTCAACCTCCATGTCCTCCAGTGGGACAATTCAAAACAGCAACCACCTCATTAACACACTATTTTTCTTCCTTTCTTGTCTCTCTCTCTTTAGTCACACACTTCTGTTTTCTCCAAAATAAAACTCCTGATCACTTCCAAAATAAAACTCTTGTGTCTTAGTTGGTTTGGGCTGCTATAACAGAATACTACAGACTGGGTGGCTTAAACAAGACATTTATTTTGCGCAATTCCAGAAGCTAAGAGTCTGAGACTAGGATGCCAGCATGGTTAGGTTCTTCTTGAAGGCCCTTTCCCTGGTTTACAGATGGTGGCCTTCTCTCTGTATCATCACATTGTGGAAAGGTTTCATGTCTCCTACCCTTTTTATAAGGATATTAATTCCATCCTGGGTGCCTCCCGCCCATGGCCTAATCTAATCCTAGCTGTCTCACAAAGGCCCCACCTCCAAAGACCATCACATGGAGGATTAGTGTTTCAGGACTAATGAATTTGGAGGTTAAATTCACAGTCAATCCATAGCATCCTCCTTCAGGTCCTTGTCTCAGGGTCAACTTTAAGTGATAGAGGACACCTAGTGGAGCCCAGACTAAGACATCATAGTTATAAATTCCTAGGCTAAAAACAGTCTTTATGTTACTAATGACAATGACGTCACTAATGACAACGATAGCCTAGATTTTATTTATAAATATTTGGTGCCAAATTAGACTGACTGTGTAAGCATCCTCTAGATAGAATGTGACTGGTACAAAATTCCTTCCTGTTTGGATCTGCTGTTAGTCCACAAAAGGGTGACAGGCACTGACACAAAGTAAGCAAGTGCTTTCACCCACTTTTTTCTAACTCTTGGCCTTAATGAACTGGGGCCCTAGGGATGCAATGACCATGGAAGATTCAGTTCATTTAACAGTAGCTACCTCTTTTGGCCTGAGTTTTCAACAGCCTGTAACAGGAATTATATCAGCTTTTCTGCTTAGCATGAGCTCTGCCACAGAACCCATGACATACAATGTGTATATTTCCTTGTCCTACCACAAAGCTGTGACACTCAGAAAAGCTCCACAGAGTTACTCTATCTTAGGAAAACCTTAAACAACTTGTTTCCATCTTATCTCTGAGACAAAGACACTGACTTTATTCTACTTTCATTGGTGATTCTGAATGTTATATTAAATGTTGACATGTTTGGCAACTGAAGTTCATTAGCTAAATGTTTTCTCTCTCTCAAAATTGTTTTTAATATCTAATGAGTATGAATCCCAGATTCATCACTAAATATGAAACCTTGCTTAGTCAGACCTCAGTATTTAGTTCTATAAAATGCAGGTAAGAACAAAACTCACACCATAAGTTGTTGGAAAATTGCAAAAAATCCCTAAATGTATGTAGTCCCTGGCACAAAAGCACTTCTAAATGTTAAATATTATTATTTAAATCATATTTAATAACTGCACCTGCAAAAATACAAGTTCAGTACTACACTTAGAGTCTTAGAGACACTTTAACTAAAAGAAATACAAGTTTTCTCATTCTAACCCTTTCTTTTCATTATGCAAGTTAACCTTCATTAAAATTTAATTATAATCTAAAATAAGATAAATTTATCAAAAAGGCAAAAATGATCAAGATATCTAAAAACTCACAATATATAAAGTAAAGCAGATATGTACATAGATTTAATCATGCACTAAACATTTATTGAATGCCAGCTTTGTGCTAGAGCTGCACTAGGTAATAGAAACACAAAGATGAACAAGATTTTATCTCCTCTGAGGGAAGTGGCTGTATAATGAGCTAATAAGAGTCCTATATTGATATTAAAAAGTATGACATCAAGGCAATATGAGAAGACCTTAAAGGAAAAGCCAGGTTTGTATTAATGGGAGTTAGTGGTAGAGCAGGTTAGTTAAAACTTCTGTTATGGGGGGAGGGGACAGTTATGGAGGGGGTGGCAGAGTGGCTAAGTTATTGGACTCTCACATGGTCAACTGCAGTTTGAGTCCCAGACCTGGCAGCTTGAAAATCACACCTAGCACATGTGCATGCATGCCCAAAACCTCAGGAGAAGGATGAAGGAGAAGGGATTGCAGCATGGCCATCACCTGGGGGAAGGGAGAGGTGATATCTCACTTTCCCTCTCACTGTCTCTCTCTCCCTGTCTCTCTGATGAGGGCACACACCCTATGGCAAGAGAAAAAAAATTTAATTTGAATGAATAAGAGTTAACAAGTTAGTCAATGAGAAAAAAGGGTTTCATAACACAGCATATATGAAAATAAGGAACCATGGAAGAGCATAGTGTCTTCAAGGAACTCTAAGTAGTTAGATTAGATTAGAAGCAGGGTGATGGAGAAAGTAAAGAGGAGAGATGAAGGAAAGCAATTCTCATAAAGGATAGGCTGCAAATACAGCTGACCTTCTAACAATGCAGGAGGTAGGGTTTAAAGACTCCTGTGCAGGTGAAAATCTGTATAACTTTGATTCCCCCAAAAATTTAACTATTAATCGCCTACTATTGACAAAAAGCCTTACCAATAATATGACGTTGATTAAAACATATTTTGTATATGTATTATATACTCTATTCTTACAATAAAGCATGGGAGAGAAATGAAAATGTTATTTTAAAAAATCATAAGAAAGAGAAAACACATTTACAGTTCTATACTGTGTTTTCCAATATATTTTTATATGTTGTGTGTGTGTGTGTGTGTGTGTGTATGTGTGTGTAAAAGCACAGAAGTGGGTTCACATAGTTCAAACCTATGTTGTTCAAGGGTCAACTGTATTTTGAAATGGCCATAATGGAGTTTTAAGTAAGTCTGTATGAAATATTAATGTGACATAAGGTTAGAAAACTTACCCATTTTTACAAAACTAGTTTGTGACAAAACTAAGATTGAAATCTGAGTCTCCCAACCCCAAAGTAGTTCTTCCAGACCAGTAGTTCATGAAGAAGTATTCCAGGGCCAGTGGATTTAACTCTACTTAAGAAACTATTTAGAAATGCACGCTCCCGGACTTCCTCCCAGACCCACTGAGTCAGGAACTTAAGAGATAGCCAGCAGTATGTTTTTGTGTTGTTTTTTTGGGTGTTTTTAGGTTTTTGCCATAGACTATGTGTACTCTCCAGAGAGAGAAAGAGTGAAAGTGAGAAATCACCTGCCTGGGGGGATGGCCATGCCACAATCCCTTCTCTTCTGTTCTCCTCTCAAGAATTTGGATATGCACACACACATGTACCCAGTGTGATTTTCAAGCTGCCAGGTCCAGGACTTGAACTGTGATCTGTCATGTGAGAATCCAGTGCCTTAACCAACTTACCACCTGCTGGCACTCAGAGATGTGTTTTTTAAAGGCCCTCCAGTGAATTCTGAACCATGCTAAAACTTGAGAATCACTGTTCTGAAGACTGATATTGCACTCTTCACATTCTCAAGGAGTTTTCATGGAAGAAATTGGAGGAAAGGTTGCTTATTTGGGATCACGTTCAGAAAACCTTATGTTTAATAAAACTTCATAAATCAAATACTTTGTGAAAACTGTATGGAAATGTTTCATTTTAGCCAGTTCCTGGATGGCCAATACCTCAGCAGTCAAAACAAGTTCAGATGACAGGGAAAAATCGTTTACCTCCTGGTGGCATGTAGGTGCTAGCTACCTGGAGACCCGAGAACAGATGCCAACCAGCATACCTGCTGGTACAAGTAAAGGTGGGGAAAGAAAACAATAAAAAAATCAAAGGAGGTGGTCACACTCCTTTCTCTAGAGTTTACTAAGTTTATACTTAAAGAACTTGAGTAAACCCATTTTTAGCATCACAACATTTTAGAGTTAGGGGAATGTGAACAAAAAGTGTATTAAGGGAGGCCAGATGGTGGCACAACCGTAAAAGGTGTCACTCCAGAGAGGTTGACCCACATGGGAAGGTTCCAGGTTCACATCTAGAGATGTCCCTGAGTAAACAAGGCATGCACATGCCCATAATGTGGGACTGGCTGAAGCTAGGGATGGATATCAAGACCTTGTTGGAGGTGTTTTCTCTCTCTCTCTCTCTCTCTCTCTCTCTCTCTCTCTCTTTCTCTCTCTTTCCTCTCTGTCTCTGTCTCCCTTGGCAGAAATTTAAAAAGCATACTTTTCTGAAAAAGACTACTTAGGCATTTTCAGTATCATTCACCTCAACGTTCTTAATGCCTGACTTAGTTCATGTTTACAGTATGTATTTAATAAAAGATTGTGAACTGGTGGGCTGACAAGTGGCATGGTGGTTGAGGGCATTGGACTCCCACATGGCCAACCATGATATGAGTCCCAGACCTGGCAGCTTGCTTTCTCACTTTTCCTCTCTTTCTTGCTAACTCTCTCTCATTCTGTCCCTCTCTGGTCAATTAAAATAAATAAATAAAGTTAAATAAAATAATTCCTTTAAAAAAAAGGAAAAAAGATTGTGGACTGAAGAATAACCTAATTAATACAAAGGATAAACTGATGTTTTGAGTGTATGTCTATAGAAGGGTAATAAAAAGTATTTTAAATAGACTGAAAAAATTAGAGCCTATTTATATGACCAGACATGTAATATTTGAAGAAACACAGTCTGAACACCATGGTTACAGCATTGATTTTTCTGAAATTAGAACCATTCTGCATCCAATCAACCCGCCTCTCTATTGCTGACATCAACCACTGCGGAGATGAAGAAAAATCTCATTTGTGCCAGTATCTGGCAAACTAACACAAGTTAATTTGTCAATTAAACTATCAGTGTAATAGAGAATGTTACAAACTAACATTAGCAGGTTAAGAGAGGCAAGCTGTATAATTCATAAAAAGAAATTCAAGTCCACAACAGGAATTCAGATGTAGCCTAAATGAAGATGAACAATGACAAAACTAAATTAAAGACAGGGTCTGAGTGACCTCTAGTGTTACTGAGAAGAAAAAAGGAACAGAAATAGAAAATAACCCATGGTACAAAATCATAAATATGAATATAAATAAAATAAACTTCATTAAAACATAGTTATCATTTCCATTCACTTAAAAGTTACCTAAGAAACAACATGTAGGATTTTTACATTTCAGTCTTATCACTGAAACACTGTCTGTTCTGGCTTACTTAGTATTAAAATGTCTTCTTTTGTATATATGCAAAAGTTTGAGATCTTAGCCTTACAATTCAAATGCCTTTGGGGAAAGAGCATGCCTTGTATTAAATGTTAAATAACAGTAGGTTTCCCAACTGATATTGGGAAAAGGTCAAGAGAATGCAGAGAGGCAATAAAGACATTCCAATTTTAGTAGTGTTGAAAGAGAGTGCTTACATTGAGTTGCTTCACCTTCTAATGTATGCATTGATTTTTCTAAAAGCACAAGCTCTGATCACCTTCAATCAAGGTTCTTCAAAACTCACTGATTGCCTACCAAATTAAGAACAAATTCTTAGGTGGGTCATTCATGGGCTTCCATGAAATGACCCTCTCAACCTTCATTGTCTGTGAAGAAGGTGTTAGTACATGTCACAACACTAGTATTATTTCTGCACATACAGACTTCCACTTACCAATGTCCTTTTTAACTGCTAGAATTTGCAAACCTTCATGTCAAGGTAGCCCTAGACCTGGCAAGAGCTTATAGTTTATTTCTAATAATCTCCTGATTTCAAGTGCTATTTATGCCACTTGCTAAATGTGCAATTTTGGGGAAAAAATTACTTAGCCTAGCTTAACTCAGTTTGATCACCCCTAATGTAAGGATAATGTATACCACAATTATATTACCACAACCACTTCTCCATGACAAAGTAAAGAAGGGTAGAATGAAACCCCAGTCAAGCTTTTTTGAGTCCAGGAGACTGCTCCCAGGGACTCTGCAGCCATCACCATGCCACAGAATAAATATATTAAATTACATCATAAAAGCTATTATGGATATTGTTTGGATTACCACGAGAAAAAGAGAAAGAAGGAAAATCAGGAGGCTCGCAAAAGTTCAAAGAAGGCAAAAAAGATGATTGGTCTGAAGGCTAAGCTCTATCATAAACAGCACCATGCTGAGAAAATACAAATGAAAAAGACTATCAAGATGGATGAAAAGAGGAACATCAAACAAAAGAATGATGAAAAGACTCCACAAGGAGCAGTACCTGCCAATCTGTTGAGCAGAGTAGGACAGTCCTGAGCTAAAGTACTTTCCAATATGATTAAACAAAAATGGCAAAAAAAAGAGGGAAAATGGGAAGACCCTCTACCCAAAGTTTAAGCCCAGGGAGAAACAGAAGTATTAAAAGTTATTCAAACAGGAAAGAGAAAGAAGAAGGCATGGAAGAAGATAGTTACAAAAGTCTGCTTTGTTGGAGATGGCATTACTAGAAAACTACCTCAATATAAAAAATTCATTATGCCAATGGGCTTACGTTTCAAGATGGCCTATGTAACACATCCTGAACTGAAAGCTACCTTTTGCCTGCCAATGTTTGGTGTAAAGAAGAATCCCTAATCTCCACTATATACAATTTCAGGTGTAATCACCAAAGGTACTGTCATTGAGGTGAACGTGAGCAAGTTGGACCTTGTGACACAAGGAGACAAGGTTATTTGAGGGAAATATGTCCAAGCTACCAACAATCTTGAAAATGATGGATACATAATGTTGTCTTACTGGTTTGATAGCAATTGCATACAAATAACTCCTTGTAATTTTTGAAGATGATACACCAATCTGGAAAACCATCATAACTGGTGTTTCTGACTATCGCTGGTCTTACATGTCTGCAGTCATCAAAAGATTATTTATTTATTAAACTGTACAAAAACATTAAAGTGGCCTAGTTTTACAAAAAAGTCAAATACCATTTCTGTCAAAGATTAACTTTGAAATCCTGAATAAGACAGTCAACTCTCAAGTTTCAGTTTCCTTGTTTGTAAAACAGGTACAATAATAACCAACTTCATAATTTTTTTTAAGGAGACTAGGAAAGCACCCCGAGGAAGAGTCATACTGCAATCTCTTCTCCTCCATTACTCCCTTCTTGGGATTCTGGACAAACATGCACATATGCTACGTGCACCTGGTGTGTTTCTCAAGCTGCCAGGTCTGGAACTTAAACCAAGGGGTCAGAAATCCAGCAGCCTCAACCACCATGCCACAGACTGACCCCCAAGTTCATAATATTAGTGTGAAAATTAAAATTAAATTACTTTTATAAAAAAAACAGTACATCACAGGCACTTAATAAATGCTTAGCTCTGCACAGTATAGGACCACTGCTTCTACCCACCTCTTCCATTTGGGGTACAGACACTGATGCCAGTCAGTACCATCAAGTCTCTAGTTGGCATCTCTGGTTATCCTATTCTTCCTTTTCCTATTGCAAATGTAGTCAAAGATTCAGGATGTTAATAGCACATGTAAGGCATGGTTATTATGGGCCATCAACTATGTGATAAGTAAAATTATTTCAATCATAGTCTTATTAGACCAAGCCAGGCTCAGGATAAAAAGTTAAAACAAAAGCTTTATTGCAAAAGCGTACTCGAAAAGTGTGTGGAAAACTAGAATTAAAGTATAAGTTTAGGGCCAGCTGGTATCATGGTAGTTAAGGTAGCTGGATCCCACATGAC
Organism: Tupaia belangeri chinensis; assembly: GCF_000334495.1. Taxonomy (NCBI): domain Eukaryota; kingdom Metazoa; phylum Chordata; class Mammalia; order Scandentia; family Tupaiidae; genus Tupaia; species Tupaia belangeri. The sequence continues at coordinate 6,151,644 of NW_006159713.1, read as the reverse complement.
CAACTGCACAGTTCACACCTGTGTTTTGCAGCTTGAAAAACATACCAGGCACATGTGCATGCATGCCCAAAATCCCGAAAAGAGGAACAAATGGAGGAGAAGGAATTACAGCCTGACTACTCCCCACAGGATTGTGGGGGGAGGCTTTTCCACTCTCCCACAACCCCTGTTTCTCTTTGGCAGGCACAGGCAACCTCTGGCAAATTTGAAAAGAAAGCTTATTTGGCAGAAAAAAGTTTGAAATCTATGCATAGTTTTTACATAATACTAATTCTCCACACACTTTTTGAAGGCCTATTATGTGACTCCACTTGTATAAGTAGAATCATCAAACTCATAGAGACAGAGAGTACAATGGTGGTTTCCAGAGTCTGAGAATAGGAGAAAATGGGGAGTTATTTAATGAATATAGAGTTTCAATTTCACAAGATGAAAAGTTTTGGAGACTGATTGCAAAGCAATGTGAATATACTCAACACAATGGAACTGTGCCCTTAAAAATGATTACAGTGGGGGACCAGCAGATAATATAATGGTTACATTGCTAGACTCCCACATAGCTGACCATGGTTTGAATCCCAGGCCCAGTGACTTAAAACTCACGCTGGGTACGTGCGTGTGCACGTGTCCAAGATCCCAAGCGTGGAGGCAGGAGAAGGGATTGCAGTATGGTCATCTCTCCAGGGGGTGATTTCTCACTTTCTGTCTCTCTATCTCTCTCTGTCTCTCTGGCAAGCATATGCTCCCTGAAGCAAAAAACTTCTCTCTAAAAAAAATTTTAAAAAAAGATTAAGATGGTAAACTTTATGTTAAGTGTATTTTACCACAATTAAATTTTTTCAATAAGAAAAGCTTTTATGAAATGAATTCATTATCCCTTAAACAAAACTTCTTCCGGTATCTCTGTAGCAGGCTATATATACATAAGGGAGCTCACATATGAGCACATACACACATGCACACACACATACACACAATTACACATGCATGCACACAGACAAAGGAGGAAGACTTTTGTCTAATACCTATGATTTTTCTAATTGGACCCACACCGATATAAATCTTATTTATTTTTATCCTTTGTTAAGGATGAGAAGAAATTCATTTTCACCTTGTTGAATGCTACCTAACATATAAGAAGAAGGATAAAATCTAGCTCATGTGGCTAAAAATAAAAGAAATAAAAAGATCAACATTCATCTTCTACCTGGAGTAACTTGAGCAGAAACTGGGATAAAACCCAGTATAAGAAATTTTGAGTTTCTTCCAATTATTATCACTCTTTCATATGATTATTTAAATGATTTCTTGACAACTCGTATCAGCAATTCCTGGTAGTCCTGAAAACTGAGTAGAGCAAAGGAAGCACTCCCAAAGCCCACTCAAGACTTTTGTCCCTTCTTGCTGAGTACGTAGGAGAATGAGTAAAAATCAAAAGTGTGCCCTGCAGCTTTCTCAGCTGAGAAATCCCAAATTACTTTTAAAGCCTCCTCATTAGTGGGTCTCTCTAACAGCCTAACCCTTATTATTGTCGTGATAATCCATAGAGCTTGATAGAAAAGAATAAAACTCAAGAGTCTCAGGTATAAGTGGGCTGAAATAACCCCAGCCCATTGATCCTCAGAACCTTGTTCTCCAAGTCAATCTCCCCTACAATGCAGTCTCTGCACTTCTGGAGAGATTCCAGCAATCTTGTGTACTCTCTAACGCATCATCACAATTTATTTCCATTAGTTCTTTTAACTTTTGATTGATGGATAACATACATATAAAGTGCACAAAGCATAATTGTACAAATCGATGAATTTTCACAAAGTGAACATTTCTGCATAACTAGCATCCAATCAAAGAGATACAGCATCGACGCAGCTCTCAAAGCCCCCATGTACCTCTTTCAAATTACCCTGCCAAGGGTAACATTACACTGATTATGCTGACATCTCACATCGCACATTCGTTTTGCCTCTTTTTTTTTCCTTTTTTTTTTTTTTTTTGGTTGGGGGG
>NW_006159713.1:6103823-6149564 GCF_000334495.1 Tupaia belangeri chinensis | reverse complement strand
TTGGCTGGCATCTCCCATCGCCCATTCTTTTTTCCTCTTTTTTTTTCCTTTTTTTTTTTTTTTTTGGTCGGGGAGGGAACTTTATATAAATAGAATCACAGAATGATCTGTAAATTTGTGAGATTCATCTATATTGTTCTATGTAACTATAGTTTGCTCCCTCTCATTGCTGTGTAATGTAACTATACCATAATTTGTCTATTTTACTATAGATGCAGGTTCCCATCTACTTGCAATTGGTCCGTATTTTAATTTGAGTCTGAGTGTACATTCGAATCATTGTATCTAGCAATTCTTTAATGACCTTTGACAGTAACCACAGAGTAGTCTTGTCACCCCTGTTCATGCCCCTGACTCACAAATTCAGTCTCTTAGGTCTAACCAGGTACTACTATCCCACGTGAGAATTAGAAAACTCATTTTTTCCTGAAAATAATACCACTCTTCACATTTGTAGGCATTCTGTTATTGCCTTAGAAATTAGTTCTGAAAATTCCAAATTCTAGTAAGTTTAGTTTCAGTCAACAAGTTTTATCATAGTTCTATCTATGTGCCAAGCACTGTGCTTGCTGTTTGCTAGGCTACAAAATAAAGGAAGGTATATTCCTTATTTTGAGAGAGCTTAAAGTCTATTAGAAAAAAAAAAAATATATATATATATATACACACACATATATATATTACCCTAGAAGTGTATGTGCTTTTCAGATTTCTTACCAATGTACTTTTTTTTAAGAGAGAGAGATTTTTCCTATAGGACATGTGTGTTCACTGGAGAGACAGACAGACAGACAGACAGAGAGAAAGTGAAAAATCACCCTCCCCTGAGGGGGATGGTCATGCCAAAATCCCTTCTCCTTCATTCTCCTCTTGGGATTTTGAGCACGCACATACATGCACCTGGAGTGAGTTTCAAGCCTCTGGATCTGAGACTCAAACTATGGCTGGCCTTTTGGAAGTCCAGCAATATAATCTGGTCCCTCACCAATGTAGTTTTAAATTCAGGGAAGAGTGAACTCATAACCCTGTGGGAAGAGGGTACCAAGGAAGTCTTAAATGGTCACCTTAGGGCCAGCAGTGGCATGGTGGTTAAGGGCGCTGGACTCCCATATGACTGACCATGGTTCAAGTCCTGGACCCTGAGTGTACATTCGAATCATTGTATCTAGCAATTCTTTAATGACCTTTGACAGTAACCACAGAGTAGTCTTGTCACCCCTGTTCATGCCCCTGACTCACAAATTCAGTCTCTTAGGTCTAACCAGGTACTACTATCCCACGTGAGAATTAGAAAACTCATTTTTTCCTGAAAATAATACCACTCTTCACATTTGTAGGCATTCTGTTATTGCCTTAGAAATTAGTTCTGAAAATTCCAAATTCTAGTAAGTTTAGTTTCAGTCAACAAGTTTTATCATAGTTCTATCTATGTGCCAAGCACTGTGCTTGCTGTTTGCTAGGCTACAAAATAAAGGAAGGTATATTCCTTATTTTGAGAGAGCTTAAAGTCTATTAGAAAAAAAAAAAATATATATATATATATACACACACATATATATATTACCCTAGAAGTGTATGTGCTTTTCAGATTTCTTACCAATGTACTTTTTTTTAAGAGAGAGAGATTTTTCCTATAGGACATGTGTGTTCACTGGAGAGACAGACAGACAGACAGACAGAGAGAAAGTGAAAAATCACCCTCCCCTGAGGGGGATGGTCATGCCAAAATCCCTTCTCCTTCATTCTCCTCTTGGGATTTTGAGCACGCACATACATGCACCTGGAGTGAGTTTCAAGCCTCTGGATCTGAGACTCAAACTATGGCTGGCCTTTTGGAAGTCCAGCAATATAATCTGGTCCCTCACCAATGTAGTTTTAAATTCAGGGAAGAGTGAACTCATAACCCTGTGGGAAGAGGGTACCAAGGAAGTCTTAAATGGTCACCTTAGGGCCAGCAGTGGCATGGTGGTTAAGGGCGCTGGACTCCCATATGACTGACCATGGTTCAAGTCCTGGACCTGGTGACTTGCTTTCTCACTTTCCTCTCTCCCACTGTCCCTCTCTGGTCAAATAAAGTAAATAAATAAATAAAGCTGAATAAAATAAATTTTAATTAAAAAAAAAATGGTCACCTTAAGTGTAAAATGTCCTTTAAGCATTGTGTAGTAAGAAAAGTATGCTTAATAATATAATCATGCCTGTTTTAATATTAAAACAAATTATCTTCATAATCAACAGCTAAAATAGACACTCCAGGACAAAGTGCCCTGCTTAACACTTCAATTTTAGCATCCCTATAAACCACTAATAAATTAAACCACTGCAGATATTGCCACTGAAGTTTGGAAAGGACAAATCTAAACAACCTGTAAAAATTTACCACATAATAAAAGGAGACGAGGCACCCCTATCAATCTTGTAGATGATCCACAAAAACCTGGCCATATTGTGTTTTGATATATACTAATTGATTTGATCTACTTTTCCCTAGAGATAATTCCTCAGATATTTTATCCAGTTTAAACAACCATGCATATCATAATAAGTATCTAAGGCTTTAAATCACAAGCCTCAATAAAACTCAACCTGAAATTCTAATGTCACTCATACATTTAATAACGAAAAAAGTAATACTCATGATTTTCCTAACTGTTTGAAAGTAGAAATTGACTCCTGGGAAAGCAGAGAAGCCAATTTGCAATGAGCAGCTTTCATTTCCCACTCTTAATTCAAACTTTCATAAAATTGTTTGAAGTCTTGGCACTAGTAGTGACATTCCAATGTAGCTCATAAGGGGCTCTTTTGGGAGGGACATTTATATGTAAAATATACTCTGCATATCAACCAAAACAGTCAATGGACTTTGAGTCCTAGAAAAGGACAACTTTCCAACCACAAAGTGGAAAAGAGATAAGAATGGTACAAGATGATCAGAACTGAAGGTGAGATTCCCTTAGGCACTCATATTTGGACTTGATGGATTTTTTTCTGTGCAAAGAAAAGCATGATAGCATTCACTCATTCATACATATATCCTGGAACTCAGGGAAGGTCCCAGGTATGTACTACACCCTCAAAATACAGGGAGTTAATGTCTTGGGATCAAATAACATCACCAAGGCTAAGAAGAACTGAAGAACAGAAGAAAGGATGTATGAGATCTGAGTCCTATCCCCAAAACAGAGGTATAAAAGAGGAGGACAGGGATGATTTTGAATGTTCCCCACACTAGTGATGACAAATGATTGAGATGATGGGTATGCTACTTACCCTGACTTAAACATTATACATTGTATTCTTACACAGAAAAAGCACATTGCAACCTCACAAATATGTACAATTATCGTATATCAGTTTAAAAAAAGGTTTTGTAAAAAAACTTTTTTTAAAAAAAAGACTATACTATAGGAAGAAATAAGTGTTTTAAGAGATGTCTTAAAATAATGTGGAGGGAAAAAAAAAAAAAAACTTTCAACAAGAAAGGAAAAATCAACCATTCCAAAACTGCAGAAAGGCCAAATGAGATGAGGTTTGAGAAATGACTAATGGAATCAGCAATACAGAGGCACCAGTAACAATGACAAATGCGGTTTCAAAGAGTAAGGAGGGCAGAAGTGTATTGAGGACAGGGTGTGTGGTGAAGATGCATAAAGAGAAACTACAGGCAACACTTAGGAGGAATTTGTTGTTGTTTTTTTTTTTAAATACAAAGTTGATAGTATCTGGAGCAAGACTTTTTAATGATCAGTGATACTAGCCCATGTGTTTATGCTGATGAGAATAATCTATCAAGAAGAAGAAAATAGATGATTTGGAAAAGAAAGGGATGAGAATAGCTTGAAATTCTAGGGTATTGAAGGTCTAGTATACAAAGCGTGTGGGGGAGGAAATTAGAATAGAGCTTGGCATTTCCTGCTTTACAGAGGAAGGATTAGCAGATGTTGGCATTTGCCAGATTTGTCATGGAGAAGCTGAAACAATTTTCTTCTGATCACTTCGGTTTTTTTTTCAATGACATAATAAAAGAGTTCACAAACTAAGAAAGGAAGAAGGAGGGATATTAAAATTTTGAGGAGATTAAAAAAGACAGACTTAATCATGTGAATAACCTGGTTTTCCATCTAAACCCTGCTACTTCAAGTGTATGGCCTTCCACAATGAATTAAGCTCTTTGATCCCTGGCTTCTTCATCTAAGAAACAGGGATAATGGCACTTTTGTCACAAGATTAATCCAGCACCTCAGAATGATTTTTATTTGGCTTGAGGTTCTTTCCTATAAAATATATTATGAAACCAAAGCACATGAGTTTGTGGTCAATAAGATCACACACATGCACATGGAATAGAAGGCATGAAAAAGGACTCTAGGGCACGCCTCCAACCACTAGTCTTGGATTTAGATTGACTCAAAAGATCCCACAGCCAAAACGGCAAAAGTAAATTGTGGTAGAGAGAAGGCGCTGCAAAGATGTTGGATCTATTCCCGGCTGGGCCACTGCTTTGCTGTGTGCTAGTGGATGTCACGCAACCTCTCTGTGCAGATAATTCCAATAAAATAAAGTCCCAGGACTTAATGATCTGGTTCTTCCCAACTCCAAAATTATGGGAGAATACAAATTATTCCATCTATGCACAGTTTCTCTTGCCTATACCAACTACAGCTTTGGAGTGTAAACACTAGATCTACTTTTTCTTTAAATGATAGCACAGTATCTCTTCACAACATTCCATCTTTAAGACAAATGTTAAATATTCTAATAAATTAATCTTTTAATGAAAGAGAGAGATAAAGATAGATATTTTTGACAAGGTCTCTCCATGCTGTTGTGTTTCTGCCCTAGCCTCCCAGGTAGCTAGAACCATGAGTGTGTGATCAGATCCAGACTATTTAGCTTGGGCCAGGAAATCAAACACCCATTTGCTTGCCAGAGAGAGACAGAGACAAAGAGAGGAAAAAATGAGAAATCACCCCCTAGGGAGGATGGTCATGCTGCAATCCCTTCTCCATTCTCCTCTCTGAATTTTGGGCATGCACTCACCTGCATTCAGCAAGATTTTCAAGCCCTGGGGTCAGGGACTCTCAAACCATGGTAGGCTATGTGGGAGTCCAGTGCTTTAACCATTGCACCACCTGCTGGCCCCAAGGACTTGTTTTTTCAATCCCCTTCAACTCTTGTAGCAATCAACAAAGAGCATTGCTCTTTCATTCAAGTCATTGTCCTAACTTTCTCAACAATAGCAATGAATTAAAAACTGGATTAATGTTTCCATCACAAATCCTTCCAAGGTTTCACTATATTCTATGCTTTTCCCCTTGGTATGTTTATAAACCTTACTGAACTGGATTGTCTGAAAAATTTAAATGCTACTTTCCTTGTAATGGGGCTACAAATTTAGCTAATAAAAAAGCAGCATGTTCATTTAAATTAAAATTTCATATAAATAACAAAATAATTGTCTAAGTATGTCCCAAATATTGGATGGGACATACACTAAAAAATGTCTTATTTATCTGAAATTCAAATTTTACTAGAGATCATATTTTTTACTGCCAACCCAAGCTGATAGCCCTCCTGGGTCACTTGATAGGACCCAGGAAATACACTGAGATCTGGTAATAGTCATGATGGTAATCGTATCTGATTTTTATAAAGTGTTTATTAGAGCCCCAAAATAGTAAGCTTTTCTGATTGTATAATAAGGCATGATTTTCTTGAATTAATCAAAATGAAACAATCTATTTTGTGTTTAATTGTCTGAAAATACCTGCATTCGTTATGAATTGAGGACCTACATGTAGCCGAGCTCTTGCAAAAGCACTGGAAAAATGACCGTGAATAAAACACACCGTTGATTTCCTCATGGAGCTTCAGTAGGAAAAGGATATCCAATAATACTCCCACAGATGCATAAGACCAATAGAGCAGAGTAGCACTGAAGAACATAAGTGTCACAAGAGAATAAACAAGGTGAACCTGCTTTACCTAGAACTGTAGTTAGGGTATAGAAAAGTCACAGAAGGCCTCTCAGATTCTGAGACCTAAAGCTTGAGTAGTTATGTGCTAGAAAAGAAAGCACTGAGCAAAAAGTAAAGGAATCTGGTAAATTATAAGAGCTGTGAGAAGGTCAATGTAGGTAGAACATGGTGAGTGAGGCAAAAAAAGGTCAAGACTGAGTCTGGGGACCGGGTAATAGTGCAGCTGAAATGCAATTCTCTGCAGTGCTGAGTCCACATACAGAGGTTCCAGGTTCACATCCAAGGGCCTCCCTGTGCATGCCAGGTGAAAATACACACATGGCTATGACTCAGGCTGGCCGAGACTGGGCGTTCATGAATTGCAGCCTTGCAACCCTGTTGGGGGATGCCTATCTCTAAATAAATAGCTAAACTTTTTAAAATCAGTCTGTAGGAACAGACGGTGGCCAGGTCCTGTGGGGATTTTTGAATTGGGTTTTTGTTTCAATGGCATGAGAAGCCCTTGAAAGCTTTCTAGCAATGTGTTGACAGGCTCAAAACTGCCTGTTACAATAGGTCTATCTGGCTGCAGTGCAGAAAATGATACAAAAAGGGAAACAGTACAACTGGAGACAAGAGGCCACTGAAGTAAAGCAAGCATAACATGAGTATCTTAAACTAAGGTGGTGATAGTGAGATGTTTTGGAATGACAAATGAAAGGATCTATCTTTGGGTATAGGCAAGGAGTGAAAAAAAGAGAGCTGTCAAAGATAGATCATTAACATAATATCTGGGGGTGAGGGAAGTAGCAGGTTCAAAAAAAAATGCCAATATGGGAAGGAAGCCAGCAAGGTTAGAGTGGAACAGGGACCAGCAGATGGTACAATGGTTACATCACTGAACTCCCACGTAATCAACCACAGTTCGAGTCCCAAACCCAGCAACTTAAAACTCACACTGAGCACATGTGTGTGAATGCCCAAGATCCTGAGAGGAGAATGGAAGTGAAGGGATTGTGATGTGTCCATTCCCTCTGGAGGTGATTTCTTGCTTTCTGTCTCTCTGGTGAGTACATGCACCCTATAGCAAAAATCTCTCTCTTAAAAATTAAAAAAAAAAAAAATGTTAGAGTGGGATAGACTAAGCAAAAGTTAATTTGGCCCACTTGAATTTGAAAATATCTATGTCACATTTTTCCACATACCTAGCCCCAGTCCTCTATATCCTATCAATGTAAATCTGGAAATAAAAAGACTGGAGTCATTAGCACTTATATATGAAACTGAAATGTTATATATTCTGAGATGTTCTATTTCATAGTCCAAATACAAACAAAAAGGAAAGTTGAATTATCTAGATCATAATCTAAGGATTTGAAGTTATAATCTGACCCAGAGAACCAGAGCCAAGTAAGGACTGAAATTTGGAAAATTATATGGTAGTATTTCTCATAAAGTACAGACTCTACCATTGATGAAATTTATCTCTATTCAATGGAGAAAAAAAGTTTTTCAGATAAGGAAAGTCTTCACATACTATTTTATTGATTTTCTTCTCAATAATGTGACAGACAAGATGCAAACAGTTTGTTTTTGGAGCTGTTTCATTTTATGAACAGTAACCAACAACCTGGCTATCTGGCTAAGTTTAAAAATGAATGAGTTTTCTACCCCATCCTCAGTGTTTCTTGGGAAATTAACTAATGAACATTTACATAGATAGTTCAATAGTAGCGAACCCCATTTGATTCTACATAAGAAAAGCTTGAGAAAGAAAAGTTAAATTTTCTCACATTTTTTCCCTTCACACATTTTCTAAGATAGAATAACAACCCCATCTAGAGTTTATCATGGGGAATTGCTGAACAAGAAGAGAACTATATGAAGATGAGCCTACAGGGGACAGATACTTGAAAAATAGTACCCAGATACCCAGATACCCAGATACATTACATGATTTCTAGATATGTTGCTGGCCCAATGTGTTGTGGCATAAATAGACCTTATGGATAAATTAAATACTTATGTATACATGTGGGTAAGATATTTGAGCAGAGCTTTGTGAAAATGTGAAATTAACATTATGAAATTAACAGACTATATCTCATTTCTTAATATTCTTAGTACATTGACACATGCAGTGCCTTTAAAAGTACATCTGTTAATGTCTTCATAGAGAGCAGTGAGTTCAGCCTGCTCTTTGAAATGAAGTCTCAACCATCACTACAGTTCTTAGAACTGAGATATTAAGAGTCTGTGGTGACAAGAATGGGCTCATTGTGGGCTGCTGATAGTACAGGCTCATACAAATGTCTCACTGCACTTCTGAACCGTGCTAATGATCCATGCCTAATGGATTGTGAAAAGTGTTTGAAGCCCCCTTTTCCCTGAACATCATCGACTCTCAATACCTTGTCAAAAAGCACCAGTGGTTACCATGATGACATCCCCCAAGTGTCCCTTATGCAATGCAACCTTCAAATGCATTCAAAGGCTTTTGAAAACAGGTGGTAAATTCAAGGTGAATTCAACAGTGCACATTTGAGCTTTAAAAAATATAATAAATCAAAATAATATTTGAGAAATGTGCCTTTCACATTGAAAAGAATAAGCTATTATCGTATAGGAGTTTCATTTTCATCCAATTGGAATTTTTTTTAAAATAGCTAATAATGATAGAACACTTGCTGGACATCAGATTTAATGTTTATGACTTTCCTGTAAGTATCATTCTTATTTTACAGAGGAATTCCTCAGAGCTGCCAAGAGACATTCCTCATTTCATAAATGGCAAAGTGATGATTCAAACCTAGTTCTCTCTGGTTCCAGAGTAGGAACTTATAAGCACCTGCCAAAGTCCCCATTTGCCATTTACAGGTGTATGGAAATCTATGAACTCAGAAAATTTTCTGAAAGTCTAGTGGAAATCATACATTTACTCATAAAGAAGTTTCCAAAAGAGAAAATTTGAAGTTGAAAAAATTTAGATTCGCATCCTAGTTGTTATTTGTGTCTTGAGTGGCCTTGGGCAAGCTATTTAACACTTCAGTGTGGTTATGATAAACTCAGTGAGGCAAATGATACTATCCTCATTTTTTCAGATGCCTGCACTGGTTAAAAGCAACCTTGGGTATGAATAGATCCCAGGATTGTTGATCTCTATTTAGAAAGACGTTTTTAAAAAAAAAAAAAAAAAGTGAAGCTAAAACAAAAACATATTTGAGGAATGACAAAAGTATGAGTTCATTGTGTATTATTAACTGTCTCGGAGCTCCAGACTATATCTGTATTGATAAGAGTAGTAGCATTTTCTGGGCCCAGTAGGTGGTGTAGTGGTTAAGGTGCTGGACTCACATGGCTGACCACAGTTCGAGTCCCAGCCTCCTGGCTTGAAAATCATGCCAAGAGTGTATGCATGCATGCCCAAATCCTGAGAAGAGAAGGAAGGAGAAGAGATTTCAGCATAGCCATCCACCCTAAAGGGTGGTTTTTCATTTTCTCTCTCTTTGTCTTTCCAGGGAGCACAAGCACCTTATAACAAAAATCTCTCTTAAAAAAAAAAATATATATATATACATATATATATATGAGAAATCAACTCCCAGGGTAGGATGGCCATGCTGGAATCCCCTCTCCTCCATTCTCCTCCTAGGATTTTGGGCATGTGCTCACACGCACCCTGTGTGATTTTTCAAGCAGCCAGGTCCAGGACTCAAACTGCAGTCAGCCATGTGGGAGTCCAGTGTCTTAACTACCATTCCACCTGCTGGCCCCAAGAGTAGTGTTTTCTTTAAGTGAATTGTATTTTCACTTCCAGCCATTCTGGGAGGAGGTCCTTCTGTGGCATTAAAAAAAGGACTCAGGAGAATCTCATTAGACAGGAAAATTAAATCCTTTACCTTTGGTCTAAAGACCCAGGACAGTTTCATCTGGAGTTGGGTACTCCTGGACACATTGACACAGTTTCAGAAAGAAGGAAGAAACCAATTTATCGGAAAGACTTGTGGCTATGCCATAGCTATAAATTACTACATGTTTTACTTCTCTTTAGTTATCAACCCTCAGTAAAATCCCTGCTATAAGCTAGGACAAAGTTCAGCAAACATTTTCTGTTACGGGCCAGATGGTAAATATTTCAATCTTTGTGGCCATGCTGTTTCTGTCACAACTATTTCACTCTGTTATTGTAGTGAAAAGGCATCCATAATAGGTAAATTAATGAATGTGGCTGTCTTCCAATAAAACTTTATTTATATACACTGACATTTTAATTTAATATGATTTCCATATAGGATGAAATACTATCCTTTTGATTTCTTTCCAATCATTTAGAAATGGAAAATGGACACTTAACTCATGATCCATACAAAAATAGGCAGTGGGCCAGATTTGAATCATGGATCAGAGTTTGCCAACCCATGTTCTAGGAAATTAAAGGTGAGGGCATATTTTGGGAGTAATGTAGTAAAGGAAGGAGAAATGTGCCCTTCTCTGAGTATGTGAAAATGAGAACTTCCTACAACAATCACCACCAGATGACAGACACATTCCATGCAATGGCTGAACTATCTCCATCTGAACTAAGCTCATAGTCATCGAATTTTGGCATTCAACATAAAGGCAATAATGTCCTCTAAACTACTAAAAACTGATTATTATTGGGTCATCAGAAAAGTCATGACACATTTTTGCATAGAAAAACAGAAAAATAGGTCATGACTTTTCCGATGCCCCAATATATATGTAAAGCACAGCGAAGCTTTATATGCACTGATGATAACTCGATTCCTTCTTTCTCTTTTTCCCCTCTTTCCTTCCCTCATTTCTTCCTTAAGACCTTCCTTCCTTTTGCTGATTTTAGCTTCTTACATTATGTGATTGTGCTTAATTCATACCTGTTTTTTCTAAGTCTGATGAATAGAAAAATAGAATAGCCAAGTCCTTATTTAAAAGTTATTAAAAATTGTTTATTATTATTTTTCTAGAGATTAATTTTTCAAGACATATAGTCAAGGAACAATAATAAAATAAGACAGTATTCAAAGATTATTTGATTATGGTCTCCACCATGCCCCTCATATAAAAATTGTACCATGTGTAGCTTTTCTCAACATTCCATCTATGCCTCTGTGCATGTATATGCACATTCACATGTGTGCCTTTCTCCAATCTTTACTTTTATGCATACTTTGAAATAAAAACTTTCATTAAATTCATTCATCTTTTGGATTAGCCAGAGGAGAGCTTTGTAGACATTACTGTAGCATAGAAAATCAATACATCACAATTAGTAAAAGGCGATTGGAAAGCCTCTTGGATTTTACTTTATTTTATTTTTACTCAGACATGTGCAGTTTGTTTGAACAGAGAATTATTTTACTATTCATCCCGTCAGCCAGAATTCTTAAACCAATGAAGCCAACGGATACTAATGAAAAGACATTTTTCATGTCCGTTACATTTGACTCAACACCAAGTTGCTTAATGAATTACATTTGGGTTTCACCTTAGAGTTGATTAAATATTTAACATTTGGAACAAAAATGCAGCTGCATGTGGTAGGTTAAGGGTGAGCCACAAAATAGTTCTTACAACCAGTTCTAAAAGTGCATTATAGTAAACACTATTAAAAATTATCTAATCCAATAAGCCAACATTTTAGGCTAGAAAATGGAGACTCAAAAGATCAGCTGGCATGCTAAGGTCACTCAGGTAAATGTTAATCTCCCATTTCTTTTAGCTCTGTATTAGACTCCTTGTGGGAAGTAGAAAGTAGAACTTGTTTCTTTTAGGATAATCAAATCCTAAAGGTCAGAGGCAGGAGGTATCACCTCAATCTCAGCCTTTCTGTTCTGAATGGCTGGTTCCAATGTAATCCTTACATCCTCCCAATGCAAGAAAATACAGATTTAGCACCTGGCCTCGAGGTGCATGTGTTTCTGACAATCCCAAATGAACTTTCCGCTGTGAGAGAAAGATTTGGATTTTAGATGCTGCCTGTGGTCAGGGTTAAGTGCCAACGTGTTTGAGTATAGGATTTATTCTTGAAGTTGCCAGTTCCCGCTAGTTGCAGATATAAAATATAAGACACCAAGTTTAAAAAGAGCAGCATATTGCAATGAAACCATAACAGGTGTTCATTGTGCTCCTTTCCTATCTAAAGATAACTGATCACACTAGAAAAAAACACGCTGATAAAATTTAATAATATTTTTAAATTAAATAAAATAAAGATTTTCCCTAACTTAAATGTGATTTAAGAAAATTAATACTTTTTCTGATTTAGAATTTGTTTGGGGTAGCTAAATTGTAAAGGCTCCTCAGATTAACAATTCAAATAATCTTTCATATGGAAAGAAAGTATAAAAACATTCTCAGATAAACAAGACCTGAAAGATTTTGCCAGTAGCAGACCCACTCTTCAAGAAGTTCTGAAAGGAGTGCTTGACCAGTAAAGCTAAAGATACATACAGAAATAAGAGAACAAAAGGCAACCAAGAAAATGACCAATTTAATGCTAGGAATAAGAAATATCAATAACAACTTAGCACATTAACTTCCAGGATTTAGATGGAAAGATTGGACCACAGCAACACTGCATATTCAACAGAAGAGAGTTTGAACATAAGACTCAACTGGTGAAATGGAATTTTACGACTTTTGAGTAAAAGATTCCTGATTATTTTTTACTATGCTTTATTTTCCCAAGTTAAACAGTTTACTTTCTTTTGAGTCATTGATAAGTTCAGCAATATGTTAAAATATTTTTCTTGTTTGTTTCTTTAAATGGAAACATGAACTTTTCTTCCTTCCTGACACCTCTGGAATTGGAAAATATTTGGGAATATTCTTATTTTGTGGCAGAAGGGTTATTTGCATAAGTTCAATAATGTTTGTTGCATTGATTCAGAAATTGAAACACTCATTATTGGACAGGGCTTTGACTGGAATGTCATATCTGAAGATCAATCAGAAAACTATGGTACTAAGGGGGATCTCAAGTAAACCAACAGAAGCTCTTAGAAGGATGGCGTAGTCCCATAAATAGTTCTGCCTAGCAGAGAGGATTAGAGAAAATCAATGAAAGAATTTATAACATAAAATAACCTGGACTTTTCCAGCCCAGCATTGTAATCAGTAGAGATTGCAGAAGAGCAACCATACCAGAGGATTATTTTGAGAAAGACTTTGAAGAAAGAAAAAGAGACTGATCTTTGCTAGCAGATGGTCTATCACAGAATACTTGGGCAGGGCTGAATTGAGAAGGTGTATGTGTGACTAGTGTGCTGGGCATTTGCTTTTCAACAATTTGAGTGATTGACATGTGAATATTTTCTCAAAAATATTTAAAATCATACTGTTTCTATTGTTATAGTCACAAACAAAATTATACAAAATTATAAGAAATATTTTGAACATTATCTTTAAAATTCAGTATTTTGAAATTTTGAAAGTTGTTTATTAATTGTCAAGAACTATGGCGTATGAGTTAATTTTTTTGATATGTAAAGTAAATGTTTGTAGAAAAAAATGTAAAAAGAAAAAAAGAAAAAATTTTTCAATTAATTTTATAAGGTTATTAAGGTATAATTGATACAGTAAGTGGCATGTATTTAAGGGATATAATTCAATCACTGTTTACATGTACATATACCCATGAACTGTGAGAAATAAATTTCTGTTATTTATAACTTACCCAGTTTGTGATATTCTGTTACAGCACACAAAAACAGACTAAGATGATATCTGTAATCTGAGTTTATTTTTCCTAAGGCTGGCATTATTCTAACATATATCTCATTTGTGATTGCAGATTATAGCAGTCACTTTCTCCTGCCTACATGAGTTTCAATAGCAGCTGCAGTGAACAATTCTTATAAAGGCTCAGGCTAACCTCACAGAAAGCATCTTGTCATGGGATGAACTATGATCTCTTTCTGCCTTAAGGCTCTTAGATCCTTCAGTTGCTTCTTCACCTACATAAAAGTACAGGTAAGTTAACGCTCCCCAACCCTCAAGACAACTCTCAACCAATGGGGGATGTGAACGAATGTTCCAGCATCCCTTTCTTTAGATTAAAAAAAAAAAAATTCTGAGAATCTGGAATTCTCAGAATTCTGGAATCTTCTCAGGGATCTCCAGAACTGAACCTCCATCACCCACAGCATTGACTTAGATAATACTTATTCTGATTTTCCTTGTTCCCTATCTTTTTCTTCCCACTCCCTCAATTCTGTTTCCCGGTGTTACTTCCCAAATAAACTACCCACCCACGTTTGTGTCTGAGCTTCTATTGGGAGAATCAAAACTACATGGTCTATAACAAATACCAGACTCAGTTCTAAGAAACAATATTTTTTTAGAGGTTTTCGCTATAGGGCGCATGTGCTCACCAGACAGACAGAGAGAGACATAAAGACAAAAAGCGAGAAATCACCCCCCAGGGGGAATGGTCATGCCACAATCCCTTCTCCTCCATTCTCCTCTCAGGATCTTGGGCACACACGCATGCACGCCCGGCATGAGTTTTAAGCCACCGGGTCTGGGACGTGAACCTCAGTCGACTACGTGGGAGTCCAGCGACATAGCCATTACACTAACTGCTGGTTCCCAAACAACATGTATTTTTGAAAGGCAATGCCAGCATGACAATGACAGCCTAGCCGTGGCAGCATACACTAAAACACTGTGCTCCACAGGCTAGGACCACATGGGAGAACTGGGTTCAATTCTTGGCCCAGATGGTGGAACAGCAGTAAAATGACACTGTGAGGCAATCTCACATGGAAAAGTTCCCAGTTCAAGTTCAGAGACCTCTCTCAGTATACCAAGTAATTATTTGCCCTTGATCTGGGGCTGGCTAAGGCTGGGGGTGAAATGCAACATCCAGACTCTGATGAGAGAGCCTCTCTCTCTCTCTCTCTCTCTCTCTCTCTCTCTCTCTCTCACCCACTCAAATTTTAATTTGACAATTAAAATTTTTTTAAAAGAATATTTTTTAATTGCTGGCCCAACCTAAAGATGGTGGTACACTGCTATAATTCCAGCTGGGAGACTGAGGCAGGAGGATCATTACATAGTGAGACTGCCTTTAAAAGAAAAAAAAAAAAAAAAAGACAATGTCATATGTGTCATCCATTATTAATTCAGTCGAAATGCTGGCTAGGGAAAAAAGGGGGTGGGGGGAAGGTTTGCTCCATATGATGATTCTGGAGAGAAGTTTGAAGGAACAAGAGTGAAAAGGAGGACTAGGCTTTTTTTTAAAAAATAAACTTTAATAAGCACCCTTTCAGATACTTGAAATGCTAGCCCTTGCCTCATGATTCAGCATTCACAAAAAGTTTTGGTTCTTGTCCTGGAAGACAGGGCTGCTGTGTTCCAATTGTAAAAACAATGTGGTTTCATGAGCCTCCTGGGTTTAAACTTGAGAATTCCCTGGGAAAACAGACCATTGCTTTGCAAACACTGTCGAGCCTAATATTACCACTCTGCTGATTCATTCAGTATCCAGAATTAGAAGGAGATATTTACAGATATTCTAGATTTTGTTCTTTTGTTTTAATTTTAACACATTTACAGCTTTGCTCTTTTCAGAATTTGTAGAAATTTAAATGCACTGATTTCTTCACTCTGTAGCAGAAGCGCAGAAGAAAACAGACCACCAGGAAGGTCTTACAACCATGGTTTCCTGATGATGTGTTGCCCTTTTTTCATTCACATTTTAGCAAGAGGGAACATAGGCCTTTGATGAGGTAGGATACAAATCTAGATATAGAAATGTAGTCTATTTTCCAAGGCTCAATTCAGATACTGCCTTCACTATATAACCTAGGATCTCTACTCCTTGACAATAATTGTACTCTTTTCTCACTTTAAACCCAACTCTTTGACCATCTCCAAAATAGAGCAAAGCCATGCCTAGGAGAAGAGAGTTTGAGTTCTTCTTTAGCTACAATCCCAGTTTAAAACTTTTCCCCTGAGCTCAGGAGATTTCTTTTTTTTTTTAACCAAAGAGAGACAGAGAAAGTGAAGGGAAGAGAGAAAGCAAGCATCAAGTCTGGGACTTGAATCACGGTCGGCCATGTAGGAGCCCAGTGCCTTAACCAACACGCCACCTGCTGACCCCAAGGAAGATAATCAAAAGTCCTATTTTCTGACCCTCAAATACCTGGGTTCTGACCTTAATTTCAAGTGTGACTTTGAGCAAACTCTTCCTCCTCTCAGTCTGTGAAATAAATCCCCTCCCAGATCTGACAGTCTATGTACATGGCTCTAAGGGAAAAGCGGCTTCTATGGTACTAGCAGATCACAGAGCATATATTCAAATACATAGATTTATTTTGAGATTTATAGTCATCACACTTCAACAAAGTTATTTGCTAAGTTGTTCCCTGGGAAAGACACCAACATCCTCTCTACTTCTCTGCACTGGACCCAATGGAAATTAAACGTTAACAGCATTTCCCCCCAAGTGAACCAGCTACCCAGTGATGTCAAACTATCTTTACCAACAGTTGGAAGAAATTTCTAAGAAGTCACTTAGGGCAATGCACAGAAACAGAAATTCTAAAAATGGTGACATTTTTGCAAAAGAAGATGTCTTTAGCAGAAATTGGGAAGTGCTTTTGGCATCTGTGGAGGCTGGTGTGTATTTTAAACTGTTGAGTATTTAGTGCTGACTTTTATAGAGTTATTGTGATTATAGACTATTAGCAGTGCAAGTGTTAAGCAAGTGGAGAAGTGACATCAGCACTATATTTTATAGTTGTTAAAAGTTATAGCATTTTGGAAGACCTTTAAAAAGAGGACTAAAGACCTACTTTTGACTGCTTCTCAGGTTTATTCTACTTCCTTCCTGGTGCCTCCAAAACAGAAGATTTCCTCTCACTCACAACATGCCAAAGAGACATAGTCAGTATGGCTATAAAGCCACAATTCACATCCCAGACTTTGATCAGTAAGTAATTCGTTTATCACTCAATTTTATCTGTTAACTTTGTACCTGTAATTATATCCTGAAGTGTCACAACTAACTACAATAGGTTTCAAACTCTATATATGAGAAGAGAAATCTGTGAGAGTCTATGTATGTATGTATATGTATATGTTCATGAGTCTACATTTTATTCTTCTTTGTATTCTTTTTACTTTTACTTTTTTTTTTTTTTAAGAGAGAGATTTTTTTGCTATAGGGTACATGCACCTGCTGGAGAACCAGAAAGCAAGAAATCATCCACCAAGGGGGGATGGCCACTCCACAATCCCTTCTCCTCTATTCTCCTCTCGGGATTTTGGGAACTCATGCACATGCACCCAGTGTGAATAGACCACCAGGTCTGGGATTCGAACCATGGTCGGCCATGTGGGAGTTCAGCGATGTAACCATTATACCATCTGCTGATCACCTCTTTGTATTCTAAATGCCCAAAATCACCAGAGAATATTCTGAGTGTTGTTATAACTGCAGAAGAATTTATTACATCCAAGGAATTAGAACAATACAATTTCAAACACAGAAACACTCACAATCTTAGCAGATCTAAATCAATGAGGCAAATGAACAAAGAGGAAAGAGCAGAGGCTTTAATACAAGGAGATATTGGGTGAAATTTTGGCCTGCCACCCACTCAGTATGACTGAACATCTTGTTTCTAGCATACGTCTGGCCTATGTTTACATCCTGAGTCTACTCTCAGTAAGCTGTGTGACTTTGGATAAAGTACTCTACCTTTCTGTCTCCAGTACCTCATCATAAAATGGAGGAAAAATAGTGCCAACATCACAAAGCTAGTCTAAAATACTTGTAAAGAGCGTGAGAGAGGGGAGCAGCAGATGGCGTAATGGCTATGTCGATGGAGTCCCATGTTGTGGACCACGGTTTGAGTCCTGGATCCGGTGGCTTAAACTCACATCAGGTGTGTGTGCGTGCGTGCTCAAGATCCTGAGAGGAAAATGGAAGAGAAGAGATTGAAGCTTGGCCATTCCCCGTAGGGGGTGATTTCTCGCTGTCTCTTTGTCTCTCTCAGTCTTTCTGGCAAGTGCATGAGCTCTATAGCAAAAAACTTCTCAAAAAATAAATAAATAAAAAGAACTTGAGAGAGTATCTAGCACATAATTAGAACTCAAATCTTGGCTATCATTATTGTCATCATTATTAACTAGTTGCGGCCCTATACAAGCTACTACTTTATCTATGCCTCACTTTTCTCTATAGAACAGGTATAATGAAATTATTATAAGAATAAAACAAGACTATGGGTGAGGAATCAGCAAGGATGGCACCTGGGTAAGGAGACCCTCGCTCAGTCATACTGCAGCATGTCAGCTCAGTGTCCCAAGCTTAATGGTCACTAATCAGGAAATGCTATACATTTTGAAGCAAACGAAGGTGGTAGAGCCTGGAGTACTAGCCAGCTTTATTTATTGTCAAGGCCAGCGCATTCATCAACTCTCCTCATTAAAATTTGCCAATTAATGAGCAGTGGCGTACCCCTTAGCAAAGGTCAGCAGCAACCTAAGCCAACTTATCAAAAATTCAAAGAGGTGCAGAGTTTGGGAAAAGTTCATTCTTCCCTTAATTAACGGATCTAATTACAATCCTGACATAACAAAATGCAAAATGCGCTCTTCAAAAGACACCAAGTCAAAGGTGTAACAGCCCAGATAACCTTCTCCTTTGGTACAGACTGACCCAAATGTTGGGGAGGGGGAAGGAGGGAATCTTAGCATATAGTCAGCAGGGTGGATGAAAGGGCTTTTCAAAAAATTAAAGCTTAGTAGTGCATCAGAATCCTAGAGCAACAAAGGAATTCAGAGAGAATAAAAACGCTCCCACATCCTGGGATCTGGGTGAATACAGAGTCAAGACTTCTGCTAATCTTCCTTCATAGCAGACATCAAAGTATTTATTTGGTAACCTTTCCTAGCTAGTTATGAATAGCTCTTTAATATAGCAAAGAATCTGGGTCTGTAATCGTTGTCTCGTTTAGATAAAACCTAAAGTATAACAAGACAGAATGGTTATGCTATGCTTAAATTGTTTCTGAAATAACAAGTCCAAAATTTCAAACCAGGTACCACTAACCAAAGGCTTAGAGACAAGACAGCCTGACCTCCAGCTCATCCACTCAGGGCACTGCCATCTTAGAGGGATAAGCACGGTCTGTTTCATGACCTGGTATTACAGGAGACTTCAAAAACTCAGCAACTTGAATAGACACAATCATTCTGTTTGTAAATGCCTTCATGATGTGGTGCCTTGGACTCTGCCAGACCCCCCTCCATGTGGCTCCTGGACCTCGAACCTCCAGCCATGAGCTGAGAGCTTTTCCCTCTGAAAATTAAGAAACCTTCCTGAAAATGACTTTGATGGGGCCATACAGGCAACACAAGCTGGTAAGGATGCTGCCTCCCATTCTAAGGCAGGGCCTGGACTGGAAAGAAACTGAGGCAGGGCCCAGTTTACGAGCCCTCCCTTGTGTCCTTGTACTGGCTTCTATTCAATTTCTCAGCCGTGAGTTTTACTGTTATTACGGTACCCTGTAAGGGTAAAACATCACCCCCAACCATTGCAATAAAGCCAATTAGTGATCTTGTAGGAATGTGGTTCCCTAAGACTGACTCAAGGACCATGAAGTTTAAGACTCCCCTACCTGTCTGTTTTTAAGCCAAAATTAACATATAGATTAAGTTAGTATAAACCATTTAGTTAGCATTAGAAGCATATGTAGACTAAGTTAGTTTAAGGCTAATTTTATCCACAGATTTATTAGAGGAAAAAGCCTGGATGGGACAACAGAATAAACAAAGCTGAGGGCTCCACAGAAAGATTAACCATTTTAGCTGGGAGCTCTTATCTAAAGCAACAGGTAGCTTTCAACTACAAAGAGTTTCTCATCTATGTGCTGTTGACTATGAAAAACTGCTAATAAAACATCCTGTGTTGTCTCCTGAGCTACAAGATCATCTTCCTTTCCCATATAAGATCATAGACTCACCCTCTATTGTTGTAATGTATAGATAGTCCATATATTAACTGTGTCTTTACTTAGCAAAACAAGATTTCTATCTAGGTCTTTGCAACCAGCAAAGTTATCGCCCTGGCCCGGGACTAAAGTTATCAAACATCCTGCAAGCCCTCTCTTCAAAAGACCCTTCCCAGTAATCAAGAGCTAAGAAGATACAACAGACAAATGGACTTCCTCATCTTGAGAACTGTGATTGATTTTACCTGATCTGACAAGACAAACAGCATGTTTTATAATTATTGCTTCCATGCTTTGTATACCCTGTTCCTTAGAGTAAATTTTTTACTACCCCTCACCCTCCTTACTTCCTAAACCTCCCTCAATAAATATGCATGTTTTAATAGCCACAGCGCGGCAGCCTGGAGCTGGCTCTGGCTGTGGCCAGCTGAGAAAATGCTAAGGAGCAATGAGGTCTCCGTCTAATTTTTTTTGTTCCTGATCACCCGTGTCGCCTTCCTGTGTACGAGCCACCCTCCACTGCCGTGGCCGGACCCCGGCATGACTTGACATGGAAAGGAAAGTAAAACAATGAAGAAAATGAAAACCTTCATCTTATAAATGAATATGACTCGACAGAAAACCATGCATGGCAATATTGTACCTTCAGATAGGAAAGGAAAGGAACAAACAGAGCGATCAGATCATTTCCTTGTGACTGCAGGTACCTGGCTGTTTCTAGTCTGGGAAGAGCACTCTGGATCTATACATGGCCGCCAGGCCTCAATTCTCACCTGCTGCACCTCTGGCCTCTCCAGCTACCTGCTGCACGAAAGAGAAGACCTTCCTTCATGAAAGGATGCTATCCTTGGCAGATTTCAGTTGCCCCTGCAAAGAGGTGGAGGGAGGGCAAAACTCCAAATTCAAGACTGAGAGTCCAACCTCATCTCTGCTCTGCTCTGCAAATCTCAGCACAACTCACCATCTTCGGCACAACTGCAGACTTCCCTGAGTTAACAAAGGACAAAGGACGAAGGACCAGGTGTGGGCTTAAGGTCACACACAGAGCTAGTAACCAGCCAAGGGCCAGGTCGCATTGGACTTCCATCGCTCTCCTAAGGGAGAGATGACCCCTTGAACTGAAGTTGGAGCCTCCAATTTTGCCTGTTCAGCATTGGAATTCACTCTAAATGACACTTGTCCCTCATATGTTTACACTGTCCCCTTTCCTCTGTCTCCCCTTCATGAGGGGAGAGGGAACCAGAAGGAAGCCCTGCTCCCCAATGCCTTGCATTTGTCTAGGGACATACTCTCACATGCCTCCTCTGTATTGGGGTTGCCAGCCGGGGCAGGCACGAGAGCTGACACTGTACTTCCATTCCACGCACTCCACGGAAACCCAGAGGCCCGCCCTCACTGCTCCCAGGCTGTGATGTTTAAATTCCTATTTGACACTCATGACTGCTATTCTCCTATATTTTGAATGTAGTAGAACTCAGAAGTTACTGTGTTTTCTACCCTTTGAGTTAATGTTGTCCTAATTCCATCTTTACTAGAGGGGGGAAAAAATTCCCAGAACTTATTTTAAAGTAAACAATAATCAGCAAAAAAAAAAAAAGCAAGCTCCAGCAACTTTAGGTTTTGATTCCTGACGTGAAAGTGAATGGATGGAATGACAGAAATGATTAAATCTTACTGTTTTCCACTAGGTTCAAGGGTGCTTCAAAACTTTTAGGCAGCCATAGGCTTTTCCCAGAATGTTGGTTCCCTGGTTCCCTCCCTATAGCAAGAGGCTTTTCCATTCAGTCTTGAAAACTTCAGAACCTCCTAATTAAGAAGCATATTGATGGCTTAGAATACACACATCACAAAACATTAGTGATCTGAAAGAGGAAACTGATGCCCTTAGAGAAGAAGTAACTTCTATAAAGTCAAAGAGAAGGGTAATAGCAGAGAAGACTAGCTCACCCTCAGCAGGGACATAAATGGTATTTCTACCCATTTCATCATTTATTTTATTCAAAAAATCTTTACAGAACATCTTGTATGTGGTGGATCTTGTTTGGTCAAAGGGGCATGATAGAGGAAGATAGACGATAAGTCAACGAATAAATAAGCAAGAAAAAATGCATCTCATATCAATGTTTACAGAGAATTAAAACAGAGGGGTATGATAGTGACTGGGTGACTCTTATGGTTGGAATGACTAGGAAAGCTCTCCTTGAGAGATGACATTTCGGATGATATTTAAATGTCACAGAGGGCTATCTATATGAAGACCAGAGGGCAGAGCATAAAAGTAGAAGAAAACAGTAGGCACTAAAGCCAAGTCTGCTTAAAACCAGCATGAAGACCAAGATATCCAGACCCAAGGAAGTAAGGAAAAGAATGGTGAGGTAGGAGCAACAGGCTGAGGGCAGGTGACATAAAACCTTGCAATGTTTTGCAAGGTATAAGGTATAAGGTATAAGGATTCTATTACAGGTCAAATAGATAAGGTATAAGGATTCTATTACAGGTCAAATAGAATCCATGGACGAGTTTTTAAACAGAGGAGTGATCTGAGTTCCTTTAAAAATATCATCCAGGCAGATGTGTAAGGTCCAGGTTAAAGAGGTCTAGAAAGAAAGTGTAGAGTTCAGAGGAGAAGTTGCAGTAGGAGACCAGGTGAGAGATGAGAGTTTGGAGGGGTCAGTGGTAACGCAGACATATTTCAGAGGCAGAGTTAACAGAACTTACATATGAACTGATTAAATGCAAAGAAGATGAGAAAAGTAGAGAAAGCACACATCACTGGTGGTTTTTGGCTTGAGCACTTGGATGAGTGGCAGTAACTAGTATTGGGGGTAAGAAAAGTGGGCCTTGGGGAAGAAGTATGGTAGAGGGTTAGAAATAGTTATTTTTCCCAAATGTAAATGCCTGTAAGATACCTGTGTGGATGGTTGATTATCAAAATATACAAATCTGGAATTTTAGGAAGATATTTGCATCAATTGGAAGTTACTACTTTAGAGTTGAGAGTTATTTAAAGTCATGGAATTGGATAAGGTCACCCAGGCAAGAGGGAGAATTTTTCCAAAAGAGCAGTCCACTGACTGACTCCTTTCCAAGAGGTGCTCTGTGCTTCTTTTCACTCATACCCAGCAGTTGTTTGACAGTGCTTGAAAATAACAAAGGAAATGCGACAGCTCTGGGCGTCCTGGACGCAGACAGTATGTTTGGAGTGGGTGCCTCTTCCCTGAAATCAAAGGCCTTTAGAGGTGAGACGTGAAGACGCACACTTCCTGTGATGTGCTGCACAGTGAACCCGGTCCCTCACTCAAGTCCTTCAGAAAGAAAAAGAAAATAAATAAATCTGCTTCCACAAAACTGTTGAGTTTTACTTACTGTGAACATAAGGAGGAAGAAAGAGGCCGCAGCACTCAGAGGCTCTCTTCTCTCCGAGCCTGGAACTAGGCTGCCCCCTTGTGTCCATTAATGTTTACGACCCAATCAGCAACCCGAAATTGATTTTTCAAAGTTGCAGCATATACAGCTACTTTTATTTCCTCCTCTTTTTCCTAAATAAGTACCATTTTCTAGAAATCAATCCCATGGTTCCCATTACAGAAATATAGAAAAGTGAGAAAATTAAAAAGCTCTAGATTACTTTAATCACCAAAGCAACCTCAAAAAGTAGGCTTTGTAAAAACCCATCTTTCTCTATTACACAAGGTTTAATCCTCAAGCGATATCGATAGCTTGGCAGATTCAATACCTGTTGTTCCTTTAAGATGCCGTAGGGAGCATGATTTTGATGTGACATATGGGGCTGATTGGCTAGAGTTTCTATATGGGGTCCCCTAAAAGCAGGACCTGAGACGAGAAGTTGAGGGCAGATATCAGAAACAGGAATGTGGAAAGGTAGAAGTAAAATAAGGAACAAGGAAAAACCAGGGATGGGTTATTGAGCTCCTTACTTCTGGGTCAATTGGAGCTCAATCCCGCTAGAGAACTTCTGGGAATCCATGAAGAAATCATCTTGGAATGGTACAGCTGAAGGGGAGAAGCCTGCTGCATTTTTCAACGAATTTTGCTCTCTTACACATCTGATCTGAGCTTGTAAGCAGTTGACTATCCTTCCACAACTTTAATCCTGAGGCAGCAAACCAAAAGAGACAAGTGGCACACATGCTTGGGTGGGATGGGTTGGGACAGGAACAGGAACCCTCCACCTCAGTCACACTGAAAAAGATGGGTGGATGGGATGCAGCCAGCACATGACAATCATCTACGTCTTCCAGGAAGAGTCCCATCCTGGATAATTTAGGGAAGCCTGGCTGTATAGAGGACAGGGGCCACATATGCCATTTGCTAGCTTCGTGAGCTTTAGCAGACTTCTTTTCCCTTTGAACCTTAATTTCTTCATCCATAAAGTAATTATAATGGTAGCTATAATTAAGTGCTCTTCTAAATAATAAATGTACTAATATATGTGAGGTGCCTAGTGCAAGGAGAAAAACACATTAAGTTGTTATAGTATTGTTAATAAAATAATAATTATAAGGGTAATATCTCATTTGCTTCACTGGTCTCCAGTTCGGGTTCACATTTATTGACTCCATTTTTGTCTTGCTTTTACTTAGTAGTTTCCATTGATTCAGACACATGGTAGTTGCCTTGGCTAACTTCCTTGTTTTTTCTTTCTTCGTACTTTCTAACAAATATTTATTGAGCTCAAACTGTGCTTCAGGCATTGTGCTTACCTTACGCTATAATTTTGCTTTGTTTCTCAGAATGTGTTTTAGCATTCTTCTCTGAAGTACTGAAAAGTCATAGTTTGTTTAAATACTACCCCTCACTAATCTCTATCCTGCACTGCACTAAAACTTTGAAGTCTCGTCATGCTGCACTGAAAATGCGACAGACCAGAACTTACATCCAAACATCCAAATGAGCACTGTTCTTTTTTCTTTTCTTTTCTTTTCTCTTTTCCTTTCTTTTCTTTTTCTTTCTTTTTTTTTTTTTTGTTTTTGTTTTTGTTTTTGTTTTTTAAACAGGGTCTTTTGCAGTCTCCATCCTCCTAGCTGGGATTACAAGCAAGTGCCATCATGCTTGGCTCTTTTTTAGACAAGATGTTGCCCAAGACAGCCTTGAGTTTACACTACCCCTACTTCAGCCGCTGGGATTACAAGCACATACCACCACATTAGGCCTTTAGACTGGACCAGGAACAGAACCTAAGTCTGCCATGTAGTTCCAGCCTGTGGAGTGCAACATCTTATCCATGCATACCACTGTGGCTGTGTCCACTATATCTCTTAAAGAAGTCACCTTGCCAAGTTTCACAGTCTACCTTTCTGTACTTCCACCTGCCCACCCTGTACATGCATTTAAGGACCAATACACAGTTGGCATATTATTTTCAATGTATTTGAAGACAAAAAAAATCACTTGGGTTTTATTTATAGATACATGCAACAACACAAACAGAAGAGTTACATAATGCTAAAGATCATCTTATTCTTTTACCACCCCTACCTCCTACCTAACCTAGTAACCTTCACTTACTAAGTATTTAATAAGGATTAGCTACTCTATTCATCCATTTATCAAATATTTTAAGCACCTACTATAAGATAATTGATGTTTTAAGTACTGAGAAGGACACAAAGGTGATTAAAATATGATTTATGATCTCAACATCACTATGGTCTAACAGAGAAGATAAGATTAAATGCCTCTAACTATAAGGATATGTGTAATGTGTCTGTCTAGAAGAGAGTAGAATCCTTTAGGGAAGAAATTAATTCATGTTTGTATTTCCATGGCACATAGACTGCTAATAAATGTTGGTAGAAGAAGAAAAAATTAAAGTAGAAAACTTGGTTGTTTCAGAAAGAATATGATATGCTATGAAAAAATCCTAGAACAGTGTTGTTATGGTGTGAATGTTTGCACCCTCCAAAAATCCTTAAAATTTAGTTGCCAGGGCAGCTGTGGCATAGTGGTTAAGGCGTCTGTATCCCACATGGTTAACTCTGAAGGTCAAGTCCTGGACCTGGCAATTTGAGAAACATGCTGGGTGCATATGTGTGTGTGCCAAAATCCCAAAAGAAGAGAGAAAGAGATGGAGAATAGATTGCAGCATGACTGTACTCCATGGGAGATTCATTCATTCTCTCTCTCTCTCTCTCTTCCTCTCTCTCTCTCTCTCTCTCTCTCTCTTCTCTCTCCTTCTCTCTCTCTCTCTCTCTCCATCCCTCTCTCTCTCTCTTTCTCTCTCTCTCTCCCTCTCTCTCTCTCTGGTGACCTCAGGTGTCTTCTGGAAAAATAAAAAAGAAATTTTTTAATTAAAAATTGAGGGGCCAGCAAGTGGCGTACTGGCTAAGGTGCTGGACTCCCACATGGCCAACTACAGTTAGAGCCCCGGACCCAGTGGCTTGAAAATCATGCCAGGCACAAGTAATACCCAAAATCCCAAGAGGAGAATGGAGAAGGGATTACAGCACGGCCATTCTCCGGGGGTCAGGGAGAATTTCTCACTTTCCCTCTCTCTGACTTTGTCTCTCTGTCTCACTCTGGTGAGTGCATGCACCCTATGGCAAAAACCTAAAAAAATAAAAATAAAAATAAATTTGGTTGCCATTGTAACAATGTTGAGTGGTGGGACCTTTAAGGGGTGACTGAGTAATGAGGGCTCTGCATACAAAGGTGGGATGATAGCTATTATTATAAAAGGGTGAATTTGGACCTCTTTGGTCTTTTGGACCCCTTTGGTCTCTTGGCTTTCCCACTCTTTTGCCATATGAAGAACAACAGTCCTTTCCTCCAGTGGATACAGCATTCAAGGCCACATGTCAAGAGCAGGTTGGTCCTTCACCAGACACCAAGTCTGCCAGAACCCTGACCTTGTCATTCCCAGCTTTTAGAACTGAGAGAAATAAATATCTGTTCTGTATAAATTACCCAGTCTATGATATTGTTATAGCAGCACAAAAACAGACTAAGACAAGTTTTGTGGATGAAGCTCAAATGAAGGTAGGTAGGGTTTCAGCAGACAAAATGTGAACAAATACATCCCTAATAGTAGCCACGGCACAAGCAAAGGCAGAGTCAGGAAGTATTTAGGGCCATCCTAAGTTATAGTATACAAGGTGCTGAGAATTTATCAGGGAGCAACAGAAAAGGCTAGAAAAAAATGTTTTAAACCAATTAAATAACTGAGGATCTATTTATCAAGTACAATTATCGGAGCACTGTGGGCACACTATTTATCAGAAAAAAAGCTGTATTTTGCTTTAACATGATGAAGACATAGTCCATAATAGTGATTTATATCATTTAGGCCACAAGCTCATGGAGAAAGTTATCTAAATATTATATATAGCATGTGAATCTTTATTTCTATAAGATATTGTCTACAGATTGAATAAATATCACTTTCCACACATTCTTAATATCTATATATGAGGGCTTTTTTTTTTTAATTACCAGAAGGCACATGTGCTCACCAGCAAGAGACAGAAGGAGAGGGAGAAAGTACCTTCAAGTGGAGCATGGTCACACCACAATCCCTTCTGCATTTCTCCATCCTAATGGGATTTAGGGCATGCACACACACATGCCCAGCATGTTTCTCAAGACACTAGGGCTGGGATTCAAATCACATAAACCCTTGTAGGATCTAGCTCCCTTAATCACAAGGTTATTAGACTGGTCTTATTGCTCCTTTTTTTTTTTTTTTTTTTTTTTTTACTTTTCTAGTCAATCTTGGCCATAGCTATAGTGTTTGAAAGAATTAGAAAGGAGACAAGGCAGAGAGGAAAAAAAATGAATGCTGAATTGAGTAGAAAAGGAATTGAAATGGACCTGAAAAATAAGTAGATTCATATAATCCATGGAATAGATCATTTGAGGCACTCTACTAAGACACTGGAATTACACCAGAGGTAGCTAAACATGGCTGTTAAAATTTATTTCCCTGTTTTAGTAACAGTGCAGCTTGAAATTCTGAAAAATATTCATCCCCAAAGAATTCTTTGGAGGAGCTGGAAAATCACCTGCTTCCAGCTGGTGCCTTGCTCTGATAATGATTTGTATACATGTTAACAAAAGGTTCAGCACTCCTATTAATTACCTAAAAAATGATTAATCTCCTTTCCACTAGGGAATTAGGGAATCAAGAAGTAGATTGCCCAGTATTTCTCTGTATCACACATATCAGAAATGTATTCTTCTTTGTATACTCACTATACAAATTTTGTATACTCATATCCAATTTTCTTTCTACCCCCATTCCATACACCAATCTGGCCCACTGGGAAGAAATTAAAACCATCTCAAATCTTAGAGGTAAAAATGGTGAGACATAAACTAAACCAGGGCACATGGTAGAAAACCATACCCTTCACTTCACCATCTAAAGGTCCCATTCTCCCTACATTCCCCCCCACATTTCCCCCCTGCAAATGCATTTCACCTCAATTGGTCATAGAGTCCTCAGAGTATTCACAACATTTTTTTAATGACACTACTAGGCCCACCTATCTATACTAGCTATGGTTGGAGTGTTAACTTTAATAGCGTCTAGCCTTGCAATTATCTTATTATTTATGAGCTCTACTCTAAATTGTAATTTGGGTTTTCCCCATCTTCATTGCTCTGTACAAATACTCACATTTGCTTTTGGATACAACATTGTCCTTGGGGTAATCTACCATATTCCAATTGCCAATGTGAAGGGCTTTCTGGAAAGGTTATTCCAAATTATATAATGTTGAATGTTATTTAAACTAAGTAGGATATTTAAGAACATAATTTTTTTCCAAAAATTCTTTATGAGAATCATTATATTCAGGATTTATAACAATCCAGCATTTGTAACAACTTAGATGGAGAAAAATTAAGTCCCAGGTGAAAGGACAAAAAATAAACAAACAAGGACTAGGTTAAAAATCAAAACTGTTTAGGGACCAGCAGTTAGCGTAATGGCTATGTCGCTGGACTCCCATGTAGCCCACCACGGTTCGAGTCCCGGACATGGTGGCTTAGACTCACGCTGGGTGCGTGTGCATGCATGCCCAAGATCCTGAGAGGAGAAAGGAGGAGAAGGGATTGTGGTGTGGCCATGCCCCCTGGGGGGGGTTGGTATTTCTCGCTTTCTGTCTCTCTGTCTCTGTCTTTCTGGTAAGTGTGCACACCCTATAGCAAAAACCTCTCCAAAAAAAAATAATAATAATTAAAAACTGTTTTGAGGGACCAGCAGATTACATAATGGTTACATCACTGGACTCCCACGTAATCAGCCATGGTTTGAGTCCCAGACCCGGATGCTTAAAACATGCCAGGTACATGTGCATGTGTGCTCAAAATCCCAAGAGGAGAATGGAGGAAAAAGGATCACAACATGGCCATCCCTCCCAGAGGTGATTTCTCACTTCCTATCTCTCTATCTCTTTCTGTTTCCCTGGCAAGTACATGTGCTATAGAAAAATCTCCTTAAAAATATTTTTTTGAAAAGTGATAGAGAAATACATAAATACAAAAGTTTTTTTCTTAAAGATCAATTAAAATTGCCAAACTACCTTCCAGACTGATCAGGAAAAATATTATCAATATCAGAGTGAGAGAACTGAAAACACAACAAATTCTACAGATATTAAAAAGAAAATTAAGCCAGCCCCATAGCCTGATGGTTAGAAGAGATGGAGCCTTCATGGCTGACTACAGTTTAAAACCTGGCCCAGTGGCCACATTGGGAGTTGCTTTCTCCCTTTCCCTCTTTCTCTGTCTCTCTTTGGAGATCACATGCATTCTCTGGCAAAATTTTTCTTAAGTTATAAGTAAAATTGGGGCCAGCAGGTGGTGTGTGCTTAAGGCACTGGACTCCCACATCCAACCATTGTTCAAGTCCCAGACCTGGAACCTTGCTTTCTCACTTCCCCTCATCCTCTCTGTCTCTCTCTTGTGATTGTACATGCCCTATAGCAAATGTAAAAATAATAATAATAATTAATAAATAAAATTAACTTTTTTTAGTGAACAAAATTGACAATAAATCAAAAGAGTAACACATCATAACAACTGAAATTTATCTCTTAAACACTGAGCTGATTCAACATTTGAAAACCAATGTAACCTACTGTAGTAGTAGACTAAAGAAAAATCTTATGGTCGTCTTGGCGGATTCAGAAAATGCCTGTGACAAATTCAAACCCACTATGACACAAGCTCTCAGCAAACTAAGACTAGAAGGAAACATCCTTAACCTGATAATAGATAACATCCAAAAGGTGAAAGGAGGAATGCCTTTCAGATTGGGAACAAGGCAAGAATTCTATTCTTATTATGCCTATCTAACATCATACTAAAGGAAAATGTTTGCAAATCACGTATCTGACAAAGAGGATTTTTTTTTTCTTTTTTTTTTTTTTTTTTTTTGGAGAGATTTTCACTGTAGGGCGCGTGCGCTCGCCAGACAGACAGAGAGAGACATAGAGACAGAAAGCGAGAAATCACCCCCCAGGGGAGATGGTCATGCCGCAATCCCTTCTCCTCCATTCTCCTCTCGGGATCTTGGGCACGCACGCACACGCGCCCGGCATGAGTTTTAAGCCACCGGGTCCGGGACGCGAACCGCGGTCAACCACATGGGAGTCCAGCGACATAGCCATTACGCTAACTGCTGGTTCCCCAGAGAGGATGTTTTAAAATACATTAAAACTCTCAAAATATTATTAAAAATGCTATAGTCTGAATATTTGTCTCCCGAAAAATACATATGTTGAAATCCTAACCTCCAAGGTGATGCTATTAAGAGGTAGGACCTTGGGGAGGTGATGGGTCATAATAGCAGAACCCGCATGATTGGGATTAATGTCCTTATGCAAGAGACTCCAGAGAACTGCCTTGCCCCTCTGCCACGTGAAAACACAGTTAGAAGGAGCCAACTATAAACCAGAAAGCAACCCTCACTTGACACCAAACCTGTCATTGTTCAAAACCTACCCAGTCTATGGTACTTTGTTACAACAAAGGACTAAGACACAACGCAATAAAAAGAAACGGGCAAAATATTTGAGCAGATACTTCACCAAAGAGATACAGACTAAAAAAATCACACAAGGGGCCAGATGGTGATGCAGTAGTGAAATGGGACACTGCATGGCAGACCATATGGAAAGGTTCTAAGTTTGCATAAGGAGCACTTCCTGAACATGCCAACCACATATGTGCCCATGATCCAGACCGGCTGAAGCTGGGGGTGATTGCAGCACCAGGACCCTGTGGAGGGTGTTCTATCCCTCACTCAGGAAACAAACATAAAAAATAAAATAAAAAAAAACATTAAAAACACATGAAAGTATTCTAAACATTATTAAACATTAAATTACTATAAATAAAAACCTTAATAAGATACTACTATATCCCTATCAGAATGGCTACAAAAGGGGAGAAATAAAACTAACAATACTAAGAGTTGCTGAGAATGCAGAGCAGCTAGAATCTCACATATTGCTGATGAGAACACAAGATGGTGCTGCCACTTTGGCAAAACAGTTTGGCAGTTGCTTATTGTGTTTGAGGTACACCTTCAGACAATGTAGCAATCCCACTTACAAGTACTTATCAAAGTGAACTGAAAATGTATATTTACACAAAAATTTGTATTTAAATATTTGCAGCAATATCCATCATCTTTGCCAAAAACTGAAAACAATTCAAATGTCCCTTTGGTATCCAAATGATGATTCACTGCTTAAGAATTATTTCTAAAAAACTGATATATGCAGGGCCAGCAGATGGCATAACGGCTAGGTCACTGGACTCTCACATGGTCAACCACAGTTCAAATTCTGGACTGGGTGGCTTAACACTCATGCCGGGTGTGTGTGCACGCATGCTCAAAATCCTGAAAGGAGGATAGAAGAGAAGGGAATGCAGTGTGGCCATCCCCCAGGAAGTGATTTCTTGCTTTCTATCTCTGTCTCTTTCTCGCTGATGAGCACACGTACCCTGTAACAAAAATCTCTCTCCTAAAAAAAAATATTTTTATATGCAATAACATGGATGACTCTTAAATTCTTTATGCTAAGTGAAACACACTAAACCCAACATATTACACATATCTTCCATTTACCTAATATTCTAATAAAACCAACATTGTAGAAACAAAAACCATATTAGTGGTTACCAAGAGTCAGGGTTAGAGGGAGGGGTTGACTAAAATGAGGCACAGGGGAATTTTGAGGAGGTCATGAAACTTTTAAATCTTGATTACGATAGTGGTTACATAGCAGTATATGTTTGTCAACATTAACAGAACTACACACTACAAAGGATGAATTTTTCTTTTTAATTTTGCCAGAAGGCATATATGCTTACCAGAGAAAGAGAGAGGAGAAAGCATTGCCAGTGGGGTGTGGTCATACTGCAATCCTTTCTCCTCTCTTTGTCCTTCCTGCTGGAATCTGGAGCAAGCACACATACAGGCTTAGCATGTTTTTCAAGCATATGGGGCTGGAATTCAAACTGTACAGTTGGCCATGTGGAATCCAGCTCCCTTAACCACTAGGTCATGGCACCAGTCCCAGGGGTAAATTTTGCTATATGTAAATGCTAACTTGATTTTTAATGGAAAAATGTTACTGGCATGTACTAACAAATTACTAAAGTTAATAACAAGTTCTTAAATCTTGAAATTAAAATTAGAATATTTACCATACATAATACACCTACTAGTTGACAAATGCTCTACACAGTTCTTTCTAATACTTACAGGAACTCTTTAAATACATACCATTAACTCCACTATTATTAAGAAACTGATCTTTAAAAGAAATAGAATTTCCTAGTAAGTTATAGAGCAAAATTTAAATCCAAAGTTTTCTTAGTTTAAACCCAAAAATATCAATAATTTTGTTGCATCCCAAAAATGTGCCTTCATTTTCACTTTTAAAACTTCAACTCAGATTAACTATAGTTAAGAACTAAGAGTTGCATATAGGTTATTTTGAGCCAATCCTGTACTATGTCTGTTAAAGAAAAAAACTGAACAGCAGGCTTGATTAATGAAGATCTGCATTGTTCAGACATCTGGAATATGATGTCCACATCTGGGCAGGTAGGGTACATCCTAAAGATCCTAACTAGTAAAGAAAAGGGCCGAAACTTGTTGAAATCTACCATTGATCATAGTCTGAATCTCATTTATCTTATTTATTCACATAGTCTAAAAAACCATAACAAGAATAAATAAATAGTGGTGTTAAGAAACAAATTTGGGGGACCAGTAGTTGGTGTAATGGCTATGTTGCTGGACTCCCATGTAGTTGACCGAGATTCAAGTCCCAGACGCGGTGGCTTAAACTCATGCATGCGTGCCCAGGATTCTGAG
The DNA here is from genome assembly GCF_000334495.1 of Tupaia belangeri chinensis. Lineage (NCBI taxonomy): Eukaryota > Metazoa > Chordata > Mammalia > Scandentia > Tupaiidae > Tupaia > Tupaia belangeri. Next base: position 6,116,265 of record NW_006159713.1, on the reverse strand, counting down.
AGGGGAATGGAGGAGAAGTGATTGCAGCGTGGCCATCCTTCCCTTGGGGGGGGGGGGGGATTTCTCACTTTAAGTCTCTCTGTCTCTCTCTGTCTTTCGGGTGAGCATATGCGCCCTATAGCAAAAACCTCTAAAAAAAAAAAAAAAGATGATTTTGGCCTCATATAGCACTTGAATTGTTTTCCATTCAATATAGAATGACGTGTCTAAGAATGTAGCTATTAGCCCCATCTTTCAAGGTATCCAATAAGAGACTGAATGGACACAAACAGGAACTGGTGTAAAGAAATTGGGTGTCTATGTTTTAGAGGAGAGGAAGCCAAATGACCTCAAATTTATTTGATTTACCCTTGGGCTGGTTTTGTGACCTGGTGGTTAAGGGAGCCGGATTCCACATGGCCAACTGTGCTGTTTGAATCTTAGCCACAGTTACATGAAAAACATGTAAGGTATATATGTGTGCACAGCCAAAATCCCAACAGGATAGACACATGGAGAAGAAGGGCGTGATTATATGATCATACGTGATCATTCTGGCAAGCGCATGCGCCCTATAGCAAAAACTTCTCAAAAAAGAAGATACTGGACTCCCACATAGCCAATCACAGTTCTAGTGCTGGACCTGGCAACTTGCTTTCTCACTTAGAAATGGTTTAAAAAAAAAAAAAAAAAAACAGGGCCAGAAGGTGGCGTGGTGGGTAAGGGTGCTGGATTCCCACATGGCAGACTCTGGTTCAAGTCCCAGATCTGGAGGCTTGTTTTCTCACTTTTCCTTTCTCTCTCTGTCTCTGTCTGGTCAAATCAAATAATAATAATAACAAATGTAATTAAATAAATAATTATTTATTTAATAAAAAAACTTCACAACCCCCTCAAAATTCCTTTGTGTGCCATTTTAGTCAACCCTTCCCTCTAATAAACTTTTTGGCGCTATTTTGCTTCAATAACACACTTTTCCACAGTCCAACGGTCAGTCTGGGTGACCTGCCTTTTCCAATATTAAAGACATAAATCTGGAGTCACCATGTTTCTGATTCTGCCCTTTTGGAAAGAAGAGGTTAGGGTAATACCTAGGTAACTTTTTAAGATATACCACAGACTGACTGTGTTAAATTGAGACAGATTTTGGAATATCTGACCACAGCTCAAAAGGCAATACGAAGATCAGGCAGCATGAAGCATGAGTGCCCAGGGCAGGGCAGGCATGACGAAAAGAATTAGGTCCCCATTAACCACAAAGTGAACATTTTCCTAACAATAACAGTGATTTTAGAAGCAATTTTTAAAACAAGAATCTTTTTCCCCCAAACTCTAGAGCTTTTCTGATTTTTGTCAGCAACAAAAGAATTCAGCTTCCAAAAGCGGGCTGCATCTCTGAATATTAAAACTTCCACCTTGGGAAATTTTTTAAGCCTTCAGACAACCTCTTTTAAAGTTATAAATGAAAGTCACTCAACAGACTACTGGGCTCATGGGCCCCTTTTATCTACTGAAGAAAGACAATAGAGTGATAACTTAGGAGCCAGAGACCAAATTACTGACCTTGAACCACCTTCCACACCATGTCTGGCCCAACCAAGATAGGGAGTTAAAAGCTTTAACTAGTAGCAACAGCAAATGATGCATTTGATGATATAAAGAAATCCATCAAGGGAGAATAAAAAAGCTAGATCATATTATTCATAGAGCACTTGGAGTTTAAAAAGAGTCTCTTTGCCTTCAGCTAAGCCTTTTCATGTTAAAAATCCACCATTCCACTTTCTCCTTCTGTCCAGGGAACAAGCAATCCCAGAACCAAAGAACTGGTCCACTAGAGCTTGGCCTTTCCAAATGAGTTTTTTTGTTTTGTTTTTTTGTTTTTTTGTTTGTTTTTTTTTTGTATTAAAACCAAGTGGGTTTTGTTTTTAGATTTTCATGGACAAATCCTGAAGTTATTCTGATAGATCTGAACCCAGATCTATCTGATTTTCCCTTTCTATGATGATTATTATGCACACTGACAGCTGTTCATTCACATCTTCAGTATGGGTTATATTCCTCCACCCTGCCTGTATTCCCCATGCTAGGAAATTATGAAACTCTGAATTGCCACAAAATCCAAGCATCAAGGAGCTAGTGCCCAAAAAAAAGTTTAGTCCAATTTTGTGTTGCTAACAGAATACCTGAGATTGAGCCATTTATAAAGAATTTTATTTACAAAGCTCATGATCCTGGTATCTGGAAAGTCTAAAGACATAACAAAATGGTGGAAGGCAGAACTGTTAGCAGAACAGGGTATGGTCTGTATCCATGATATTTCTCTCTCTTGTTCTGGTCTCATGCCCTTAACTTATAAACCCACTAGAACTGGGACCAGCAGTTAGCTTAATGGCTATGTCGCTGGGCTCTCACGTAGTGGACCGTGGTTCGCGTCCCGGACCTGGTGGCTTAAAACTCACGCCGGGCGCATGTGCATGCGTGCCCAAGATCCCGAGAGGAGAATGAAGGAGAAGGGATTGTGGTGTGACCATCCCCCTGGGGGGTGATTTCTCGCTTTCTATCTCTATGTCTCTCTCTGTCTGTCTGGCGAGTGCACGCGCCCTATAGCAAAAACCTCTCCAGAAAAAATTAAAAACCACCAGAACTCAATCCAGGGATCCCACTCCAATGACCTTATCACAAGCAAAAGTCCCACCCTAGCATATCATGAAAGAATTAAGTTTTCTTTTTTGGGAGAGAGATTTTTGGGACTGGCAGGAGGAGTGGTACTTAAGGGTGCTGGACTCTCACATGGCTGACCACAGTTCAAGTCCCAGATCTGGCTGCTTTCTTTCTTGTTTGCATTTTCTCTCTCTCTCTCTCTCTCTCTCTCTCTCTCTCTCTCTCTCCCTCCCTCCCTCCCTCCTTCTTTTACTCTCTCTCCCTCCCTTCCTCCCCCCCTTCATTCTGTCCCTCCCTGGTCAAATCAAAAGAGAGAAAGGAAGGAAGGAAGGAAGGAAGGAAGGAAGGAAGGAGAGAGAGAGAGAGAGAGAAAGAGAGAAAGAGAGAAAGAAAGAAAGAAAGAAAGAAAGAAAGAAAGAAAGAAAGAAAGAAAGAAAGAAAGAAAGAAAGAAAGAAAGAGTTAAATAATTCTTTTTTTTAAAAAAAAAAAAAAAAAGAGAGATTTTTGCTATAGGGCACATGAACTCCCCAGAAAGACAGAGAGAAATCACCCCCCGGGGGGATGGCCATGCTGCAATCCCTTCTCCTCCATTCCCCCTCTGGAATCTTGGGCATGCACACACATGCACCTGGCATGAGTTTTAAGCCACCGAGTCCGGGATTCCAATTGTGGTCGGCTACATGGGAGTCCAGAGACATAACCATTACACCATTTGCTGATCCCAAATTAAGTTTTCACTTAACACCCTGACAATATAATCAAGTCCACAACATGAATCTGGGGGAGATGAAGGGAGTACATCAAAACCATAGTACCATAGTACTGCCATAGTACCATGCTCAGATCTGCTTCTGGATGTCTTATTTTCTCCCTAATTTATGTGTATAAGCATTAGCTACCTATTCTCAGGCACTCATTATACACCTGGCACTGTGCTCAGTATTTTACTATTAAAGTTTCGTGAGTTTTTGTTGGTTTGGGGGGGGGGCTTGGGGGGTTTTTTTGTTTGTTTGTTTGTTTTTAAGAGATTTTTGCTATAGGGCACATGCACTTGCCAGAGAAACAGAAAGCAAGAAGTCACCCCCAGGGGGGATAACCATGCCACAATCCCTTCTCCTGCATTCTCCTCTCTGGTTTTTGGGCACACCTACTCATGCACCCAGAGCGAGTCTCAAGCTGCTGGCTCTGGGACTCAAACTGCAGTTGACCACATGAGAGGTCAGTGTCTTAATCACTATGCTACCTGCTGGCCCCATCATTAAAATTATGTTTAGTGCTTGTAGCCACCCATGAAGCCAATGTTATTACCTCTAATACTACAGATAAAAATGCAAGGCTAGACAGTTTTAGAAACTTATAAAAGATAACTCAGAAAATTAGTGGCAGATGTAGTCCATTTGGCCACAGGGGGGAAAAAATTTACTACATAGGATACAAGATTTGTGGATGAAAACACTAAAAAGAATGTTCATAGTAGAAATTCCTTGAATATAATGTGATGGATAATATTCTTTCTTTCTTGGTTGTTGTCTATGTTTTTTTTTTTTTAAGAATTTTTTCTTTTTAATTTTTCTATAGAGCACATGTGCTCACCAGAGAGAGACAGAGAGCGGGTGGAGAATGAGAAAGCAAGCTGCCAGGTCTGGGATTCAAACTGTGTTCGGCTATGTGGGAGTTCAGCACTCTAACCACCTTGCCATCTGCTGGCACAATCTATGTTTTTTTTTTAAGAATTATTGGGAACCAGAAGTTGGCATAATGGCATGTCGCTGGACTCCCACATAGTCGACCACGGTTCAAGTCCCGGACCCGGAGGCTTAAAACTCATGCCGGGGGCATGTGCATGTGTGCCCAAGATCCCAAGAAGAGAATGGAGAAGGGATTGCGGCGTGACCATCCCCCCTGGGGGGTGATTTCTCACTTTCTGTCTCTATGTCTCTCTCTGTCTGTCTGGCAAGCGCACGCGCCCTATAGCAAAAACCTCTCAAAAAAAAAAAAAGATTTATTTTATTTTATTTTTCATTATTATTATTTTTAATTTGACCAGAGAAAGACAGAAAAGGAGAGACAGGGAAAATGAGTAAGCAAGCTACCAGGTCCAGGACTTGAACTGTGGTCAGCCATGTGGAGTCTAGCATCCAAACCACTGCACCACCTAACGACCCCACCATCTATGCTTTCTAATATTTAATATTAGGCATACAAGACAGAGTAACAGAGAGAGGCCGGATTTATTCTCATGTCTAAAACAAGAAAAACCAGACAAAATACATGACGCAAACATTTTTAAGACACTGGACATTAGTCCATGAAGGCAGTTATCCTTGACAAATGGGAAACAGATAAGGTGAGGCAAACAATTACTCTACTGTACCACTCATTTAAAAGAATTTCAGGGCCTTGGGACCAGCAGTTGGCGTAATGGCTATGTTGCTGGACTCCCACATAGTTAATCAAGTACGGTTCAAGTCCCAGACCCGGTGGCTTAAACTCATGGTGGGCGGGTGTGCATGCACACCCAAGATCCCGAGAGGAGAATGGAGGAGAAAGGGATTGCGGCATGGCCATCCCCCCCTGGGGGTGATTTCTCGCTTTCTGTCTCTCCGTCTCTCTCTGTTTCTGGCGAGCACATGCGCCCTATATCAAAAACCTCTCCAAATAAATAAATAAATAAAAGAATTTCAGGGCCACACAGTGGGACAATAGTAGCACACTGGGCACTCTTGAGAAAGGTACTGCATTCACATCCCAGAATCTTGCTGAACATGCTGGGCATGCACACATGTGCGCATTATCTGTGGCAGATAATCACTAGACTTAACCACTAGGCTACAGGGCCATCCTAGCAATAAATGTCTTTCTTAGTAATTGTTCTCAAATTACCCAGTCTAAGGTATTTTGTTTTAGTAGTCTGAAAAGGCTAAGAGACTCAGTAAGGTAAAATTCCCAATTTCTGGCATCTAATCAGAAATTAACAGAAACACAAAGATATTCAAAAAAATATATATATACACACATATACATATATATATATATACACACACACACACACACACACACACATATATTCACAGGGCCAGAAGGTAGTACAGTGGTTAAGGTGCTGGATTTCCACATGGCCAACCATGATTCAAGTCCCATATCTGGCAACTTGAAAAATCATGCTGGTGCTTATGTTTGCATGCCCACAATCTTGAGAGGAGAATAGATAGTGGTGTGGCCAAGCTCAATGGGAAGTGATTTCTCACTTTCTCTCTTTCTGTCTGGCTCTGTCTCTCTCTGGCAAGTGCACACACCATATGGAGGAAAAAAAAAAAAAGAAGAAGAAGAATGTAAAACATGAGAGGTCACAAAAAAGAAGAAGAAGAAGAAGAAGAAGAAAAAGAAGAGAAGAAGAAGAAGAAGAAAGAAAGAAAAACTGTAACTCCTTGATTTCCAAGGAGGAAAATCAATCAATCAATCAAAACTGACTCAAAAATGAAAGATGTTAGCAGACAAGGACATTAAAGTGATTTTTTTTTTTTACTTTTTTTTTTTTTTGGAGAGAGATTTTCACTGTAGGGCGCGTGCGCTCGCCAGACAGAGAGAGACATAGAGACAGAAAGCGAGAAATCACCCCCCAGGGGGGATGGTCACGCCGCAATCCCTTCTCCTCCATTCTCCTCTCGGGATCTTGGGCACGCACGCACATGCGCCCGGCGTGAGTTTTAAGCCACCGGGTCCGGGACACGAACCGCAGTCGACTACGTGGGAGTCCAGCGACATAGTCATTACGCTAACTGCTGGTTCCCAAGTGATTTTATACTTACATTCCATGTGTTCAAAATTTGAAGTACAGCCATAAAAGATAAAAAATTCAAATCAAATTACTAGAGATGAATGTATACAATGTTATCAAATGAAAAACATTGGATGAGAGTAATGGCAGATTAGACTAGACACTGCAGAGAAAAAAAATAGTGAATTGAGAGTATGCAAGAGAAACTTCAAAATGAAACACTGACAGAAGAATCCAAAAGAATCCAATAAAATTAAAAGGGCATCAGTGAAATAGGGAAAACTTCAAGCTTCCTAAAATATAAGTTGTTGAAGTCCTCAAATAATAGAAGTAGGAGGGGAAAAGTACTTTAAAAGATGGTTAAAAAAATAAATAAATAAAGCTAGGTCAGTAGGTGAGCTGGTGGCTAAGGCAGCTGGATCCCACATGGCCAACCACAGTGCGAGTCTCAGACTGGCAGCTTGAAATTCACACCAGATGTGTGTGTGTGTGTGTGCGCTCAAAATTCCAAGAGAAGAATGGAAGAGAAGGGTTTGTGGCATGGCCATCCCTCCTGGAGGGTGGGGGAGTGGGGGGGTGGTGATTTCTCATATTCCCTCTCTCTGGCAAACATACATGCCCGATGACAAAAGCCTAAAAAATTTTTTTCAGAAAAAAGTAGAATTCCATAACTCTCAAAAATATCTTTCTTGGACCTAGCAGCTTGAGAAGCACACTGGGCATGTGTGTGTGTGCATGCCAAAGATCCCCAAAGGAGGGAGAAATGGAGAAGAAGGGATTGTGGCATTATCATCTCCCATGGGAGGTGCTTTCTCACTTTCTCTTTCTCTCAGTGACTGGCCTGTGAGGACGTGCACGCTCTGGCAAATACATACACACACATACGTGTGTGTGTGTGTCTAAAGTGAAAAAAGACAACATAGATGAATCTTGAAAACTTCATGCTAAGTAAAAGACTACATGTGGGTTTTTTTAGAATTATTTATTTTATTTGTTATTATTACTATTGTTGTTATTATTGTAATTTGATCAGAGAGAGACACAGAGCAAGAAAGAGAAAGTGAGAAAGCAAGCCACCAGGTTCAGGACTCAAACCACAGTCAGCTATGTGGGAGTCCAACACCTTAACCACTGCACCACCTCCCGGCCCCACACACTTTTTTCATATGTATAATTTTTTTAGTTTTAGTTTGCTATAGGGTATATGCACTTGCCAGAGAAAGACAGAAAGGGAAAGAAAGTGAGAAAGCACACCCCACTCAGGGGACCAACAGATTGAGTATTGGTTATGTTGTTGGAATCACACATAGCCTACCATCGTTCGAGTCCCGGACTCGGCAGCTTAAAACTCATGCTGGGAATGTGTGCGTGTGTACCCAAAATCCCAAGAGGAAAACAGAGAAGGGATTACAGTGTGGCCATCCCCTCTGGGGGGGTGACTTCTTACTTTTTTGCCTCATTGGTGAATTTTTTCATTATCATATTAAATGGTAAATATAATGTATGAAGAAAACAGGAGTGCTAGACAGGCAGACAAGGTCTTTGAGCCTTGGAACGGTGGTTTACCTTTAGAGTCTCAAGTTCAGCAAGTGAAAGATGGGAATTATAATACCTTTCTCTGGCTTGAAATTCTCATATCTAGCTGTTTGAGGGTATCCTCATTTTAATGATCCATAAGCCACACAAACTCTTCATGTCTAAGCCGTATTTTCCCCTCTACAAACCTACAAATCTTCCAAAGTTCTCTGTTTCTCATTGCATCACCAAACACATAGCCTTATATCTGAGATCATATTAAATACATTACTATTCTTCTTCCTTACCCACCTCTGTTAATCCAGTCATCAATTTCTGCCATTTAAAAAGGAGTGTTATCAGAAAGAGAAATATAGCGTGGTGTCTCTTGCAAGGATTCTTCACGAAGTTTGTGGAAACAATGAAATTAATATATAAATTTACTCTTGGGTAAAAAAAAATTGAAACCCAAACATAGCTTTTTCATAATACATATCTTCCATATACTTTTTGAAGATTCCTCATAGATGTGGCTTCTAAAAGTCAAAGAAATAAAAAGTGAAAAAATAATAAATAGAACTAAAGAGGGAAGAATGGTGATTGCCAGGAGCTGGGGGAAGGGGAATGGGATGACATTGGTCAAAGGATACAAAAATGGGGGCCAGATGGTGATGCAGCAGTAAAATGTGACTCTGTGAGGCCAACCCACATGAGATGGGTCCAGGTTTTACATCTGGAGATTTCCCTGAGTATACCAAGCGCATGTATGCCCAAAATCCAAGCTAGATGAAATGGAGGGTGAATGATGATGTCAAGACCCTGTGGGGGGGGGGGGGTCTTCCTGTCTCTTTTTGTCTTTCTTGATCAAGGGAGAAATGAAAAAAAAAAATGTTTTAAGAGTACAAAGATGGTAACTCTGTAGAAGTGATTAGTGTTAATTAGCTGGAATGTGGTGATCATTTCACGATGTAGCTCGGAACATGTGTATACCTCAAAAACTCATAGTTTTTGTATATCGAAAAATTAAATTGTCACAAAATAAAAAAATTCTAAAGACAAAGGTTTAAAATAAAACAAAGATCAAAAATAAATTTTAAATTTGAGCCATAGGGGGACCAGCAGTTAGCGTAATGGCTATGTCGCTGGACTCCCACGTAGTCGATCACATGCCCTATAGCAAAAAACCTCTCCAAAAATAAATAAATAAATAAATAAATAAATAAATAAATAAATAAATAAATAAATTTGAGCCATAGGGGTATTGTACAATTACTAAAAATAAGATTAAGGACCCCACATGGAATTGACCCAAGATCTTCCCCGAGGCACATCAAAGCCAGATTGACCAAATCATTGTCAGAGACAAGATACTAAAACTGGCAAGAGAGAAATATCAAGTTACTATTAAAGGATATCTCATAAGGCTAACTCTGGACCTCTCATTGGAAACAATACAAGCAAGGAAAGAATGGGGAAATATATTCAGAGTATTAAGTGAAAGGCAATTTCAAACAAGAATATTATATCCAGCAAGATTATCCTTCAAATGGGAAAAAAAAGACAAAAACATTCTCAGATAAACAAAACCTGAAAGAATTTACCAACACCAGACCAGCTCTCCAATAAGTGCTGAAGGGAGTGCTATACAAGGAAAACTAAAGTCGGACACACAGAAATAAGAGTACAAGAAATAACCAAGAGAATGGCCAGTATAATGGTAGGGACAAGTCCAGAATTGAAAGTTAACTTCCAGAGTTTAAGTGGAAAGATCAGACCACAGTAACACTGCAAATTCAAAAGAAAAGGGATTAATTATGTCAGTCTGAACTAGTGAAACAGAATTGTTTTACTTTAGACTAAAACATTACTGATTTTCTTTGATGCTTCGATTTCCATTTTTAAGGACTTTTGTCTTCTCTTGAACTATTGATAGGTTCATCTACTTACTATTTGAACTGAATCCTAACCTTTTTCCTGGTTTTAAGTTTTAAGCACATTTCTCTTAACATTTTTTTTTATTTTGACCTATTAAAACTAAAACTTTTTTAATTAAAAAAGGCATTTTAAAAATACCTATTAATACCTATTTAATGACTGCAATAAGCTATATAGTCCCAGCGAGGTGCTACTTTATAGTAAGTTCACTTTACTCACTGAGGTTTACACCTAAAGTCAGACATGCGTTCATAAATATGTCTATATCAGCTGTTCTTGCTATCGAAAGTCTTTAATTAAGATCTTTAGCGAATCAATAAAATGTGAAAAAAAACAAGGTACGGAAAATGGAGGTACAGAGTACATACCAGAGACAGTGTGGGAGAAGGGAGGGAATTGGCAAAAGGTGAGAGGTACAGAATCAAGGGGGGGGGGGAATAAAGCAAAATATATAAGAAAAAAGAAATAGAAAATTATTTGTTGAAGATAATATGTATGGTAATACCCTTGATTAAGCCAATATACAATGTATACTAGATGGAAAATCTTGTTTTTTATACTGTATGGATGTACAATGAATGACTGTAAATAAATAGATAAATTTAAAACAGTAAAATAAGGTTATAAAATATCTAATGACATAAGATGATGTCCCAAAAGCAGGTGAGTACATACACAAATATATATCCCCACATATACACTGAGAGGAAGGAAGGGGAGAGAGAAGGGAGAATGATAGAGGGCCAGTGTGACATGATGGTTAAAGGCAGCTGGATCTCACACTGCCGATCCCACAGTTCAAAATCCAGACCCAGTGGTTTGAAAAACACACAAGGCACATGTTCGTATGTACCCAAAATCCCATCAGGAGAGGGGAATTGGGGCATAGTCATCCCCCCTGTGGAGTGCTTTCTTACTTTCCCTCTCTTTTTCTGTCTGTCTCCTGTGAACACATGTATCCTATAGCAAATTTTAGAAGTACAAAATAAAAACATAAAAAAAGAGAAGAGAGAATGATAAAAAGTAACCTAAAATTTTCTCTATAGTTTCTTAAAAGATGTTGAAAACAGAGTGGGGATTTTTTCTCTTTTTGCTTATTGGTGTTAAGTATTACCTATCATGAGTATTAAGCAAATGGAAAAAATTTTAGTTATGAGAATTAGCTAAGGAATAGATTGTTTTGATAAAAATAAAAACAGAACAGCAAACCTATTATTTCAAGTCCAAGAGAAACATCATGGAGTAGAGTTTAGGTTATAGATGTTGAGTCAGACTCTCCGGGTCTGAACTCAGACTTGACCATCTCTTATTAACAAATCATAGACCAGCCACTTAACCTCTGACTCTTAGTCTTCTCATCTGTAAAATAGGAATAATATTAATACTAACCACATAAGATCAATGAATCAGTACATGGAAAATCCTTTAAACAGAACCTGTTGTTGATTCATCCAGATTCAATCAGAAGCTTTCCCCAAAACTCCAGATAATATTATTCCCCTTCTTTTCTTTTCTCATTTTTTACATAATATCTAGTGTTTGACCATGAAATATTCTGATTATATGATTATTACACACATCAAACTGAACATTTCAAAGGCAGAAATTGCTTATTGTCCTTTATAAACCCAGATACTAGGTTTGCACAAAACAGACATTAAAGTATTATTTAGATAAACAGATATGAACAATAACCTCATAAGATATTGTGAGGATTCAATGAAATGGCAAACCTCTCTTTAACTTTCCTCTGAAAAGCAACAAGAGCAAAGCAAACCAAAAAAATAAGCATCTACTATATAGCTAAACCTGAACTAGATACTGTGGAATTGGGAATGACTTTGTAACATAAAATACAGTGATTAGATTTTTATAATATATCTAGAGTATGAAGCAGCATTTTTAAAAGTCCAACGACAAGATATAAATAAAAGATTATCGAAAACGGCAAAAGATTACTATTCTTGGTTAAGTACAGCAAGACAGGTAGGTTGGACTCTTAATGGCGTGGGGCTCCAGAGGGAGTCCTCCCAGAAACAAGGGCAACTGGATGAACAGTCCTGGATATGCCCACTCTGTTTTGCGTTCTGCTTAGATTCTTTCCTTTTATTCCACAATAGCATCCAGGACTACCCTGTTCACACCTTAGAATTCCATAACAACCACCAAGCATGTCCTCTTTGTCTGGAGTAGAACAGGGCCAGGCTGGTGTGCCCAAAAACAACTTTAATAACCACCAAGATGGAAAAAAGTAATAGGAAATACAATAGCAAAAATGGATGATCATATTTCCAAAGTAAAGATTTGCGAGCCTCCAACCATCAGTAAAAGCATAAACACACAGAGTGTATTTATAGCCATTATCATAGTGCCTGAAGGGTAGGAAGCCTTGACAAGTGATGATGATGGCCACTCAGAACAAGGTTATGAGGTAAGTGCATTTTGCAAAATAGAAAGGCTCAGAGTGATCAAAAGAATGACTTTTAAAGTTCCAAGGTTGGTTGTGGAGACAAAATTCAAATCAATGTATATTCAGCTGCAGAGCCTATGTTCTTTTTATTACGCTAAGCTGC
>NW_006159713.1:6102703-6103800 GCF_000334495.1 Tupaia belangeri chinensis | reverse complement strand
TCCCTACACATGCAATAGATTTCTCTTCTGATCAATACTACCTATTACCTTAAGCTAAGTCTGGGAAGTATTGATTTGTGTGTAGCTTCAAAATGTTCACCAGCCCCTGACAGTGCCAGCCTAGTTACAGAGAGAACAATCCAAAATAAATCCACATTATGCTCTGTGTTTGTGGTCTATTTTGTGTCTGGTCCAGTTTTTTCCTAATGTCCAAGTCTGAATTATTTCCATGAGCATCCTAATCTGACTACATTGTGATGACAGGGAAGAAATATGATGTTGGAGACTTCAAAAAACTCACGGAAAAATGGAATTGAAGTGCAAGTTAATTTTGGTGCAAAAAATTGATTTAAATCTGTGTATCATGGACCAGCAGGTGGCGTGATGACTAATGTGCTGGATTCCCACGTGCTCTCCACAGTTGAAGTTCCAGACTCAGTGGCTTGAAATGGCAACATATAAATAAATAAATATATATTAAAAAGAAAGAAATCTATGCAGAGTTTTTTTTTAATAATACCCATTTTTCTGTGAGCTTTCTAAAGACTATATGTATTGCCCACACTCACTGGAATCACCAAAAGATGGTATGGAAACGATGGGAAACCATATTCAAAGGCTTATTCCAACATTTCTATACCGCACCACATAAGACAGAAAATAGCAATTCCATCTCCCATCATAGAAGACAGCATAAATTCTAGTGTCTGAATTAGGATTTGAAGTTGTAGAACTGAAAACTTTGTTCATTTGTTTGTGTTTTCAGTATGTAAAAGAGGCTGTTACAAAGATTCTAAACAATAACTGTGACTTGCCCAGCCCATTATAATATAGGTTGAAACCTGCAAGATGAGGGAACCAGCAGTTAGCATAATGGCTATGTCGCTGGACTCCCACGTAGTCGACCGCGGTTCGCGTCCCGGACCCGGTGGCTTAAAACTCAGGCCGGGCACGTGTGCGTGCGTGCCCAAGATTCCAAGAGGAGAATGGAGGAGAAGGGATTGCAGCGTGACCATCCCCCCGGGGGTGATTTCTCGCTTTCTGTCTCTCTGTCTCTCTCTGTCTGTCTGGCGAGCGCACGTGCCCTATAGCAAAAA
>NW_006159713.1:6086666-6102300 GCF_000334495.1 Tupaia belangeri chinensis | reverse complement strand
TCCCTACACATGCAATAGATTTCTCTTCTGATCAATACTACCTATTACCTTAAGCTAAGTCTGGGAAGTATTGATTTGTGTGTAGCTTCAAAATGTTCACCAGCCCCTGACAGTGCCAGCCTAGTTACAGAGAGAACAATCCAAAATAAATCCACATTATGCTCTGTGTTTGTGGTCTATTTTGTGTCTGGTCCAGTTTTTTCCTAATGTCCAAGTCTGAATTATTTCCATGAGCATCCTAATCTGACTACATTGTGATGACAGGGAAGAAATATGATGTTGGAGACTTCAAAAAACTCACGGAAAAATGGAATTGAAGTGCAAGTTAATTTTGGTGCAAAAAATTGATTTAAATCTGTGTATCATGGACCAGCAGGTGGCGTGATGACTAATGTGCTGGATTCCCACGTGCTCTCCACAGTTGAAGTTCCAGACTCAGTGGCTTGAAATGGCAACATATAAATAAATAAATATATATTAAAAAGAAAGAAATCTATGCAGAGTTTTTTTTTAATAATACCCATTTTTCTGTGAGCTTTCTAAAGACTATATGTATTGCCCACACTCACTGGAATCACCAAAAGATGGTATGGAAACGATGGGAAACCATATTCAAAGGCTTATTCCAACATTTCTATACCGCACCACATAAGACAGAAAATAGCAATTCCATCTCCCATCATAGAAGACAGCATAAATTCTAGTGTCTGAATTAGGATTTGAAGTTGTAGAACTGAAAACTTTGTTCATTTGTTTGTTTTTTCAGTATGTAAAAGAGGCTGTTACAAAGATTCTAAACAATAACTGTGACTTGCCCAGCCCATTATAATATAGGTTGAAAACTGCAAGATGAGGGAACCAGCAGTTAGCATAATGGCTATGTCGCTGGACTCCCACGTAGTCGACCGCGGTTCGCGTCCCGGACCCGGTGGCTTAAAACTCAGGCCGGGCACGTGTGCGTGCGTGCCCAAGATTCCAAGAGGAGAATGGAGGAGAAGGGATTGCAGCGTGACCATCCCCCCGGGGGTGATTTCTCGCTTTCTGTCTCTCTGTCTCTCTCTGTCTGTCTGGCGAGCGCACGTGCCCTATAGCAAAAAACCTCTCCAAAAAAAAAAAGAAAATTGCAAGATGAATAATCGTTATGATTGTCATTTTTACGATTATGAATATTAGTACTAGTAATAGTAGTAGTATTGTGTTAGCATGTGCACACCAAAAATAATAGATTGATCTGGGAGGTACTTAATGAACTGTATGAATCTTGAATCATCTCTTTCACGGATCCTTTCCCCTCAGCACGGGACTAGGTACAGACAACTTAAACAAACAAGCAGAGAGCACGGGACTAGGCACAGACAACTTAAACAAACAAGCAGAGGCTTGATAAAGTACATGTGAAGAGACTCTGTAGTGCAGTGGTTAAGAGCTATGCATTACGGGACCAGCAGTTAGTGTAATGGCTATGTCGCTGGACTCCCATGAGGTCAACTGAGGTTTGAGTCCTGGACCCAGTGGCTTAAACTCACACCAGGTGCGTGTGCGTGTGTGCCCAAGATCCCAAGAGGAGAATGGAGGCGAAGGGATTGCAGTGTGGCCATCCCCCCTAGGGCGTGATTTCTCGTTTTCTGTCTCTCTGTTTCTCTCTTTCTGGCAAGCGCACACACCCTATAGCAAAAACCTCACAAAAAAAAAAAAAAAGCTATGCACTGGGAGCCAGATCCTACATGTGGTTCAAGTCCTAGCCCTGGCAGCTTGAAAAACATACCAGTCATATGTGTATGTGTTCCCAGAATACTGAAAGAAAGGAGAAATGGAAGTAAGGTATCATGAGTGACCATGCTCCACTAGAGGGTACCTTCTCTACTCTCCACCCTCTTTCTCTGGTGAGTACATGCACCCTCTGACAGTTTTTATACATACACACATACACATACACTATTTTTTTATATGTAACATCTGATCAAGGCGTAGTATCCTTTTGAACACATAATGCCCCAGTACAGAGCAGTACTTCTTATGAAACTATGAAACTAGGTATCGGGGGAGGCATATGGGTGTGAAGAGATAATAACAGCTAATGGAGCAGGCCAGAAAAGTAACTAGATTTGTTTGGGCTGCTTTGTGGTTTAATTGAGAGTAAGAAAGAACAGCAGAAAACTACAACATCTTACAAAATTAATTCAAAGGAAGAGCAACGGTCCTTTAACATAAGTTAGTCTTACCTTTGGGCTGACTCTGAACAGTCCACTTTGGCCTCTCATTAATCCAGTAGTATGGTCTGAAGTCAATTCAGTAGCTCTCAAATTTATTTTTTTATATGATCAGTTATTAGGTTCTTGGCAAAAAATTTAGAACACCAATTTGTGAGGATAAACTCCATTTGTAAGGGCAAACACGGATTGCAGGTAGCCCTGGAGCTGAGGAACAGTTTTAATTTTTGGTAAAATTTGCAAGTCCACAGCTTTCTGATCAACCTTGCACTGCTCTGAAATCTCATATTTCTTCTTCTCTATGTCGAAGATCTCACCTTCCTGGTGTCTGGGCTTCCGCAGTTTCTTTTTCTTGAAGTAAGCATCGGTAAGGTGCTTTGGGACTTTTATTTTGCTAATATCAATTTTCATAGAGGTGGAAATGACAAATTTCTGGTGTGTTCTACACAGTGGAACTCGATTGAGAAACAGCTTACAAGTAGCAAGCTACTGCTCAGCTACTTCAGGAAAACCACTCTCTTGCCTCTGGCATCCAGTGAGGATGATCAGAATGGTCCCAGGAGTGATGCTAGCTCGCAGCTTTCTCACATGCCGACTGAAGGGTTTTTTACCATCACTAAACAGCTCTCAAGGCACATCTTCAGTAGGCATTTTGTGCAGTTTAACCACCTGGGTACGACCATTCTTGTCTCCACCAACTGGTTTTGTGACAGTCATAAGAACATTCTCTTTTTTCTTTTCAATCCTGGATTTAGTGGCTGAGTATTTCCTCTTGTATGGCCTTCCTGGAATACATGGCAGACTGGGAGTATCTGCCGATACCCCAGACTAGAACTAGATTTCAGCTGCAATGGGGCTTCTCCTTGGGCTTTTTAGTCTTGGGATCACTCTTTTTAACCTTGCTACCAGCATCAGCCTTCTTGGTTTCAGGCTTCTTCTCCTTAGTATCCTGCTTCGCAGTTTTTTCACCTGCCATCTTGTATAGTGGGAAAAAAACATCCTCAAATTTAAATAATTATTATGTTAGCCAAGTCTGTTCCATCTCTATTCTTTTCATTACTCAGGCTAGATATTAAAGATCAATCTTCAGTTCCTTCTTCAACTACCAAACCCTTCAATATCTCCATTATTTCATACCCCTTCCTCATCCAAAGGTCAGTAAAAAGCTCCAGGTCTATATTTTCTCTCAACTAGACCATTGCGAAAGCATTCGCTTTGTTCTGTCTGCCTTCAGTACCTCCACCTCAGTGGAGTCAACCCCTATGAAGTCAACCCCTATGATTTCAACCTGAAAAAATAAAGCTCTTGTGGGGCCAGCAGGTAGCATGGTGGTTAAGGTGCTGAACTCCCACACGGCCAATTGCAGTTCCAGTCTTGGGCCTGGCGGTTTGAAAATCACTTCTGGCATGTGCATGTGTGTGCCTAAAATCTCTGGAGAATTGAGGAGAAGGGATTGCAGTGTCTACTGGTAGGTGATTTCTCACTTTCCCTCTCACTGTCTCTCTACCTCCATCCCCTGTAAGTGCATGTTCCCTTTGACAAAAATCTTTTTAAAATTAGTAGGGCCAGCAGGTGGCATAGCAGTTAAGGCTCTGTACTCCCACATGGCCAAGCTCAGTTCAAGTTCTGGGCCTGGTGGCTAAAAATCACACTGGGTGTGTGGGGGTGCGTGCCCAAAATCCCAGGAGGAGATTGAAAGAGAAGGAATTGCAGTGTGGCTATTTCCCCAGGGAGTGAGTGATTTCTCTTTCCTTCTTACTGTCTCTCTCTGTCTCTCTCCAGTGAGCGCACATGCTCCCACATTAAACTAAATAAATAAATAAAGCTCATGTTTTGATCCATATATATATTGAGTAATCAGGTCATAATAATTCATCTATTCATCACCTAAACACTTATCATTTCTTTGTTGTGAGAACATTCAAAATCCTCTCTTCTCTTTGATGTATGTACCATTATTATGCCAATTGTAAAATAAATAAAACTCTTATTCTAAAACACTAAATGTCCCCCCAATTCTATTAAATAAAGTCCCAAATATCACAAATATCTTCAAGTATTTTCACAATCTGGCTCCAAAATTTCTGCCTCCATCAGCTCTTGCTATCTCCTTCCTTAAATTCTGGAGTTCAACCAAGCTAAACTGATTATTGGGTCTCAGTGTATGTCCCTGCTTCTTCTGAAACATTTATTCATGATATTTCTCATTGTCAAGAAATCTCTAATTTGTTCATGTGTAAATCATCTGTAAGTGTCTAGATCCAACTCAAATGATACCTTCCCTGAAGACTTCCCTGAGCTCCCAGGAAGAAGGAATCTATCTTCTCTGATCCCTCTCTCATTGCATTTATTACAGTGTGATGATTCTGTAGACCAAGTTATTAGTCATTTCACTCAATTCCCTCTCATACCACAACTCAGACTCCAAGGAGTTTGAATCCTGGTGCAGCTATTTACCAGGTATTTGACCTGGGGTGCTTATTTGACCTCTATCAGCCTCCATTTGCCTGCTTATCAAATGAGGATAAGAATAACTCCTACTTCATTGGGAATGAGGATTTCATGTATGAGGATTCATGAGATGACACATCAGGTATTTGACCCGCTGCCTGACATAAATATGCTCACTAAATTTTAGCTATGAGTCTTATTTATTGGTATCTATAGTAGATACTCTTCAAAAATGGTGCCATCAATCCCTTCCTCCCTATGTATGCCACTTCACCCCACTAATCCTTTAACCCTTCCCCTGAGTCAAGACAAGCATAAAATGCAGCAGGAGTGAAATCTTTTCCGGTCTTTTCCTTCAAGAAGCCTGGTGTGTGGCAGCAGTAGTGGTAGTGGCTGCAGTGAAGAGAGTTTGAAGTGATGTCTCACACCATTTTGCTGATACAACCCACCAAGAAGCCAGAAGGCAGAACTTACGCTATGAATCTGTGAATGAATGCTTGGGAGGTGTTTGTAAAATGTAAGAAGGATATCTGAAAGAGAATGAATCCCAACAGCCCCTCCATCACATACAGTATCAGTCAGTTGTTTGATTTGTCAGTGATCTGGCAGACCTCAGCTGCCTTATTTACGGAGCTGATACCCAGATATACCAGCCATATAAAAAAGACTAGATTAAAGAGAAGCTCTACATCCTCCTTCATCAGCAGGCCCAACAAGCCCAGAAATAATTGAGCTGGAAGCATTACAGGAATGGGGATGGACTTGGACCGTAGGTGTGTGCAGTGTGCTATAGTGAAAGTTTTTGTATCATAGTATCCTGTTTCCATTTTGTTACACTCTAGTCAAGATCAAATGTATTCCTTAAGATATGAGGATCTTGGTCAATTCCAAACCCCTGTTGCCCTTTTCTTTTTATCTTTTATTCTTTTTTGGAGAGGTTTTTGCCATAGGGCACGTTCGCTTGCCAGAAAGACAAAGAGAGACAGAGAGAGACAGAAAGTGAGAAATCACCCCCCAGGGAGGATGGTCATGCCACAATCTCTTCTCCTCCATTCTCCTCTCAGGATCTTGGACACGCACGCACATGCACCCAGCATGAGTTTAAGCCACCGGGTCTAAGACTCAAACCACACTTGACTACATGGGGGGAGTCCAGCAACATAGCCATTATGCCATTTGCTGGTCCCCCTTCTTTTTTCTTTAAACATTTTTATGATGATTAACATGGAGGTTGTAACTTAATATTGTATAGGTAACTAAACAATATCCATTCATTTTCCTTCCTATTAGAAGGGCAAAGACCTTTAAGGACAAAGGCCATATCAAATTACATTTGCATTGCCCAGGCCTAGACAGAGTTCTAAATAAATTAATACCTCAGTACACAATGGCATATGTGATTGGTTAAGACAGACCCCTTGAACACAAAGCTATTGAATGAGTTCTTTCTTATCTCCTCATGAGGATACCGTACATGCAAAATCAAAGCTCGAAACATTAATACAATCAGACAATGTAAATGAAAGGACCCCATCTTTTAAAACTGTACACTCAATATCTTGGTTTAACAGGTTACTTCCCAAATAATCTGACTGCCTGTCAATTTCTAAGACAGCAGCACCCTAGGTAGCTTGAAGAGGGAAAGTAGGGAACCTGGATTTATGGCACCAAGTTGAAATTGCAGAGGGAAACAGATGGGAGATAAAATGCTTCATGAACTTTACATTTCCTACCCATGCATTCAATGTTTGCTGCTCACCATCTGTCTTAGCTCTTAAAGTTAGGTCTTTAAGCATTGAAAGAGCCTCCTTCTGTCACTATTGTAGAATGGCACCAAATTACCATTTCTTAAGATTATACTTTGTTGGAACCAGCAGATGGCATAATGGTTACATCACTAGACTCCCATGTAGTTGACCACAGTTCAAGCCCTGGACCTGGTGGCTTAAACTCATGCCAGGCACTTGTAGTATGTGCGCAAGATCCTGAGAGAAAAATGGAAGATAAGGGATTGCAGCAAGGCCATCCCTCCTGGGGAGTGATTTCTCGCTTTCTATCTCTCTGTCTCTCTCTGTCTCGCCAGCAAGCACATGCCCCCAGCAAAAATCTCTCTCTAAAAAAAAAAAAAGATTATTCCTTGTTGGGCCAGTGGTGATATAGTGGTTAGGGTGGCTAGATCCCATATGACCAATTGCACAATTCAAGTCCCCAACCCGGAGGCTTGAAGAGCACACTGATAAATGTACATTCGTGCCTAAAATCCCAATAGGAGGGATAAATGGAGCAGAGGAGATTGTAGCATGACCATACCCCACAGGGTTACCTTCTCACGTTCCCTCTCTTTCTCTCTTTCTCTCTCTCTCTCCAACAAGTGCATGCACCCTCTGGTAAATTTTTTTAAAATAATTCTTCTTTGGGATCAGCAGATGGTATAATGGTTATGTTGCTGGACTTCCACATATTCAACCACAGTCTGAGTCCCGCACCAAGCAACTTGAAACTCATACCAGGCATATGTGCATGTATTCCCAACATCCCAAGAGGAGAATGGAGGAGAAGCAATTGGGGCATGGCCATCCCCACTGGGGGGTGAATTCTCACCTTCTGTCTCTCTGTCTCATTCTGTCTTGCTGGCAGATGCATATACTCAATAGCAAAAATCTCTCTTAAAAACAAAAAATAATTATTTTTCATTCTCAAAATTGGTGCTAAACTATCCCTCTTTTGCCCTGTTTTTCCATCTCTTTTCTGTTGAGATCTTGCATGCATCTTCAGACTTCTACCATGCAGCAAAGGTTCTATCTACATTCTCTCTTCACCAGTTATGATGCTTCATTTTCCAATGAAAGTTCTCACTTCTTGTAATTGTAGACAAAATAAAACCCTCATTTACTACAACCTGGTCACAACACCCAGTGTAGGCTCTTATCTCTGTAATCCTGCACTTTACATCTGAGTTCCGAAATGAGGCCCACATCCCAATCTGTCTGTCAACATTGAACACAGATCCTTTAGAGTAGGAGAGAGAACAAAAAGAAAAACAGAGATACCTTCCTAATTTCTGTATATTCTAATGAAATCCAATGTCAGATGTGCTCATCAGCTTTCATTCTTTATTTTTCATCATGCAGAAAGTCATGCCCTACCTAATAACTGTTTTAATTCCCAAGGTTCTTATATTCTCACTGCCACTCCTTGCTGCAATTCCCCTACTCCATTGAATTCTTGTTCCTAATCTTAGTTATACCACATGCTTATTTACTAAACCTTCAATATTCTTCTTATATCATCAACTATTTCTCGAACCTTTCAAATATGAATGTAACAAAACCCAGTCACTGTCACTCAAGACATGGTGGGAGGAAAGTGCGGTCAATGAAAATAAACAAATCCATAATTATAATTGAATATTTAATATCTCTCTCTCAATAACTGATAGAACAAAAAAAAAATCAGCAAATATATAGCAGACTTTAGTGACTATCAATTAATTTGACCTGACATTTATAAAACACTTGACCCAAGAAGAACAGGATAAACTTTGTTCTCAAATGCACACTAACAGTTACTTAAAAAAAAAATTCTATTTTCAGCCATAAATCAAGCCTCACTCATTTCAAAAGGATTCAACTCAGACAAAGCATATTCTCTGACCACAGGGAAATTAAATTAGAAATCAATAAGAGAAAGATCTCTGAAAAATGTCAAAATATTTAGAAAATAAATAACACACATCTAAATAACCTATGGGTCAAAAACAAAATTGAAGAGAAAATTAAAAAGTATTTTGAGCTGAATGAAATGAAAATACAACATATCAGAATTTATGGAGTGTCACTAAAATAATACTAACAAAAATTTATAACAAATGCCTATATTAGAAAGGTCTAAAATCAATAACCTCAGCTTCCACCTTAGAAGCTAGATCAGAAAAGTAAACCCAAATTAAGCAGAAGAAAGAATATAATGAAAATAAAAATGGAAATCGATAAAGCAGAAAACAAAAAAAAAAAAGGCAATACCAGAAAACAATGAAACCAAAGCCAGTTAAGAAGAGCAATAAAATTAATAAAATTCTAGCCAGAATGACTAGGAGAAGAGGCACAAATTCCTAATATCAGGAATGGAAGAGTTACATCATTTACATTTCTTCAGATATGAATGACAAAAAGCAAATGTAATAAACTTTAGGCCAATAAATGGAAAAAAGGCTTAGATGGAATTTTTAAATTTCTTGTAAGACACAAATTACTTAGAGGCCAGACAGTGACACAGCAGCAACACAATGCTCTGTAAGGCTGACCCACATGGGAAGTTTGGGGCTCATATCCCAGGACCCCACTGTGCATGCCAGGTGTATATACACTCATGATCTGGGGACGGCTGAAGCTGGGGGTAGATCATCATGTGAAAACCCTGTTAGAAGAGGTCAAGCACTCTCTCTCTTTCTCACTGATGAAAGAAAGAAAGAAACTTTTTTTAAAAATAGGAGCAGTCCAGTAGCCTATTGATTAAGTAAGCCAGATCCCACATGACTGACCAAAGTTTGCCCTGGTAGCTGGAAAAACACACCAGACACACGTGCGGGCAAGCCCAGAATCCTGACAAGATTAAAAAAAAAAAAAAAATGGAGACAAGATTGTGGCATGACCATATTCCACTGGATGTGCTTTCTCCCTGTCTCTTTATCTCTCTGTCTCTTTCTGGTGAACACATGCGTCATCTGGCAATTAAAATAACAAAAAAGACAAGACACAAATTACCAAAGCTCGCTAAAGAAAGACCAGGTAACTTGTAAAGCCCTACCTACAAAAGGAATTTAAATTGTGATTATAAACACCCCCACACGGGACCAGCAGATGGCATAATGGTTACGTCACTGGACTCCCACATGGTCGACCGTGGTTTGAGCCCGAAACCCAGTGACTTAAACTCATGCCAGGCACATGTGCATGCATGCCCAAAATTCCAAGAGAAGAATGGTGTAGAAGGGATTGCAACATGGCCATCCTCCCTGACTGGTGATTTCTAGCTTTCTGTCTCTCTCTGTGATAAGCACACACACCCTACAGCAAAAATCTATAAAAAAAAAAAAAAAAAAAAAAAAAAAAAACCCACAAAGAAAACTCCAGAACCTGGGAACCAGCAGACGGTGTAACTATTACATCACTGGACTCCCACACACATAGTTGACCATGATTTGAGTCCCAGACCTGGCAGCTTAAAACTCATGCCAGGCACATGTGCATACATGCCCAAAATCCCAAGAGGAGAATGAAAGAGAAGGGATTGCAGCATGTCCATCCTCCCAGGGAGAGATTTTTTTCTGTCTTTGTCTCTCTAGCAAGCATACATGCCCTATAGCAAAAATTTCTCTTAAAAAAAAAAAAATAAATATAAAAAAAAAAAAAAAAAAAAAAAAAAAAAAAAACTCTATATCCTGATAGCTTTGCAGGTGCAGTCTACAAAATACTTAAGTACAATATAATGCCAATTCAATACCAACTCCTACAAAAATTTAAAAAAGGGAATATTTTCCAACTTAATCTTATGAACCCAGCGGTACCCTGACACCAAAATCAGAAAACACATTACAATAAAGTAATTAGACTAAAATTCCTCCTGAACTTAAACACAAAAAGTTTAAACAGGCCCCATCCCCCTTCCTGTACCTCATAAGATCAGCCAGGAGGGTAACCTCACTCACAGCTGAGCCACCGTAGAGGCCTCGTCCCCTGTCTTACAGGAGTAGCCAGGAGACCAACCTCACCCAAAGCAGAGCTGTCCATGAGGCCACTACCCTGAGTTCCACTGGAACAGCCAAAACAACTGCGCCCACAGCTGAACTGCACTGGGCCACCCCCATCCCACATGTCATAGGAGTTGTTACCCTCTTGGCTGCCCATGGCCAGCTATAGCTGCCTGTGCTGGGAACCGTTAGAAATCCTACGAGCCATTAGAAAATCCTGCCCACCCTGCATCCCATAGGAGCAGCCAGGTAAGCAACCTGTCATGCACTAGACTAGGAATCTCCAGAACACCTTCACCCCCCTGCAACATAGAAACTGCCAGGTGATCTGCCTCCTGCCACACACCAACCACCCTCAGAAGTACCAGAATGACCCTATCTACTCAGGGAGCATGTGTGAGTGTGCCCAAGATCCCGAGAGGAAAATGGAGAAGGGATTGCAACGTGGCCATCCCCCCTGGGGGGGTGATTTCTTGCTTTCTATCTCTCTGTCTCTCTTTGTCTTTCTGGTGAGTACACGTGCCCTGTAGCAAAAACTTCTCAAAAAAAAAAAAAAAAACATCCTAAAGGGAGGCCAGAAGATGGCGTGGTGGTTTAGGCACTGGACACCCACATGGCTGACCACAGTTTCAGTCATAAACCTGGCGGCTTGCTTCCTTACTTTCTCCCCCTCTCTCTCTGATAAGTATACATGCCCTAGAGTCAATTAAAAATAATAATAATAAAATTAAATTTTAAAAAATCCTAAAAACTTGCTAGAGGACAGATGGGGGTCCAGCAATAACACAACTGGACCTGCGTGGATAAGGTCCTGGGCTTGAATCCCAGGACTTCATTGACTATACCAGGTACATGTGTGTGCCCAAGATCCAGACCTGCTAAGACTGGGGCTGAACTGTGGTGTGAAGACCTTGTTAGGATACATGTCTCTCTTTGTCTGTGTCTTTCTCTCTCATGGGAGGAGTAAAGAAACTTCTTTAAAAAATTGGTAGAGATGGGCCAGCATGTTTTGTGGAGGCTCAGGCACTGGCCTCCACCTGGTCAACTGGGTAGTTTGAGTCCTGGACCAGGCACCTTGAAAAATCATGTCAGGCACATGTGTGTACATGGCCAAAATCCCCAGAGGAGACTGGAGAAGGAACTGCGGTGTGGCCATCCCCCCTGGTGGGTTATTTCTCACTTTCCCTTTCTGTCTCTTTCTATCTCTCTCTAGCAAGGGAACTCATTCTTTAGCAAAATACTTTTTTAAAAAAATTGATAGAAGCAACTGTTCTATGAGATGCACAAAAATCAATGTAGAAACACAAATACAAAAAAAAAAAAAAAGTAATATGACATCCCCAAAGGAACACAATAATTCTCATCAACAGGCCCCAAAGAGAATAAAATCTATGAAATGCCTGAAAAACTTTAAAAATAATAACCAGAAGGAAATTCAGCAAGATACAAGAGAATACAGGTAGCCAATAATGGGGTTGATCAGATTTATTATAAAGGAGTGCAAGTAAGCTTTTGGAGGAAATGGAAATAGTCTTTGTCTTGATTGGGTTAGAGCTTGCATAATTTTACATTTGTCAAAATTTATTAAGCTGTTTGCTCAAAATGAATGTACTTTATTGCTTTTAAGCTATGCTTTCATATATTGGGAAAATGCGTACATAACTGAAAGGTTGAAGAGATAAAAACTAACATTGCTTGGTGGCTGGTAAACTATCAGGCCTAGAGGAAAGGGAGCTTTAATAATGATTCCTGAGTAAGCCTCGGTCCTCAAACAATGAGAAGAACCCATTTTCCACTCTAAATATTAGTAACAAAGGGGACCAGCAGATGGCATGATGTTTACATTGCTGGACTCCCATGTAGTCAAAGGTGGTTCAACTCCCAGACCCAGTGGCTTAAACCTCACACCAGGCACATGTACATGTATGCCCAAGATCCCCGGAGGAGAACGGAGGAGAAGGGATTGTAGCATGGCCACCCTTCCTGGGGGGTGATTTCTCGCTTTCTGTCTCAGTCTCTCTATATCTCTCTGGTGAGCGTACACACCCTATAATAAAAATCCCTCTAAAAAAGAGAACAAAGACAAATAAATAGTAACAAAGGTCCAAATTAAGCTTCAAATATGCAGCAAATAGTACAACGCTTTGCCACATGACCTCTTACCTAGTCTTACTTTCACTTCTTTTTTTTAATTTAACTTTTTATTTTATTTCATTTTATTTATTTATTTTTATGTGAAGGAACTGAGTGAGAGAGCAAGAGAGAAGGAAAGTGAGAAAGCAAGCCATCAGGTCAAAGACCCAAACCACAGTCAGCCATGTGGGAGTCCAGCACCCTTAGCCACCATGCCACCTGCCAGCCCCTCATTTCTCTTGATTCACAGTAAATTTTACTAAATGTCATATTCTTTTATATTGGGACAATGACCTGAAATCCACACCTGCTTTCTGTGACTATGTGTATTCTTGGTTACTGAAAATTCTCATAGATGTTATGTATGTAATAAAGATTGGATCTTTACTACAACGTCTAAGAATCAATTCACTGCAATCAATGAAACAATATGTATGAAAAAAAAAAAAAAAACAAAGAAAGAAAGAAAGAGTACTCTCAAAAGTCACTGTGATGGGAACCAGCAGTTAGCGTAATGGCTATGTCGCTGGACTCCCACGTAGTCGACCGCGGTTCGCGTTCCGGACCCGGTGGCTTAAAACTCACGCCGGGCGCGTGTGCGTGCGTGCCCAAGATCCCGAGAGGAGAATGGAGGAGAAGGGATTGCGGCGTGACCATCCCCCCTGGGGGGGTGATTTCTCGCTTTCTGTCTCTATGTCTCTCTCGGTCTGTCTGGCGAGCGCACGCGCCCTACAGTGAAAATCTCTCCAAAAAAAAAAAGTCACTGTGATGAGAGGACCGAGTACTCCGCTGAAATGAAATAAAAGTACTATCCAGTGGTTTAAAATGTTTGGGCTGCATTGAGATTGTCAGCAGAAAGGATAAGAGGAAAAAAAGGGGAACTTTGTTAGAATTTGATGGAGAATGATATTGAACTCGAGTTGGAAGACGCAAGTCCAGTCTCAAAATGGAGGTAAAACCGCTACCCAGTCACCTCAGCCCAACTCCAGCCATTACAGCCACTGGGGATGGTCATGATCCAAAGGAACCGGAGCATTTGAGAAAACTGTTTCTTGAAGGTCTGAGCTTTGAAATTACAGGCAATAGTTCAAGAGAATGTTTTGAGAAATAGAGCACACTCACAGATTGTGTGGTAATGAGACCCCCCCAGACAAACCATCCAAGGGGCTTTGGTTTCGTGACTTCCTCTTGTGTTGAAGAGGGTGATGCACCAATGTGTGCTCAGCCACACAAAGTTGATGGGCATGTAGTGGAACCAAAGAGAGCTGTGTCTAGAGAGGTGCGTCTGTAAAGCCTGCTGCCCATCTAACAGTGAAGAAAATTCTTGTTGTTGGTATTAAAAAAGATACAGAAGAATATAATTTGAGAGACTACTTTGAAAAGTTTGTCAAGATTGAAATCATAAATGTTATGGAAGACCAATAGAGTGGGAAAAAGAAGATTTGCTTTCATAACTTTTGATGATCATGATAAAGTTGATAAAATTGCTGTTCAGAAATATCACACTATAAATAGGCATAATTGTGAAGTGTAAAAGGCCCTTTCTAAAAGAGATGTAGTCTGCTGGATCACAAAGAGGTCATAGATGTAGATCTGGCAACTTTATGGGTCATGGAGGAAACTTTGGAGGTGGTCGAGATAATTTTTGTCATGGTAGAAACTCTGGTGCAAGAGGAGGCTATGGTGGTGAAGGTAGTGGCAGCAGAGGTAGTTATGGAGGAGGTGATGGTGGATATAATAGATTTGGAGGTGATGGTGGCAACTATGACAGTGATCCTGGTTATAGTAGTAGAGGTACTTGCATATCCATGTTTATTGTAGCATTGTTCACAATTGCTAAGACATGGAGCCAACCAATTGTCTATACACAGATGAATGGATTGAAAAAGTGTGGCATATATACACTATGGAATACTACTCAGTCATAAAAAAAAATGAGCCCCTGGCATTTGATAGAAAGTAGATGAATATAAAAGACTTACTGCTAAGTGAAACAAGTCAGACTATGAAAGAGAGGCATTGTATGTCCTCACTTAATATATACTAAATGTCTGCACTATATGGCAGAAACTGAAGGATTCGAAGATATAAAACCATGGAGAACAACTGCAGATACTAGAAACAGTGTTGGAGGAGGGTGTAAAATTGGGGAGGAGTGAAAGAAAGGAAATTAAGGAGAAAAAGAAAGAAGCAAAACATTTAAGAGACACAAAAATGGAAAACTATCTGTTGATAACATGTACGATAACATCTTTAACTGGACTAAAATATATTGCATTCATGCTAGGAAATTGATTTTCCAAACTGTAATGATATACAGTGATTAAATGTACAAAAGTTTTGTGGGAGTTTTTTGGAGAGGTTTTTGCTATAGGGTGTGTGCGCTCGCCAGAGAGAGACAGAGAGACAGAAAGTGAGAAATCACCCTCCGGGGGGAATGGCCACGCCGCAATCCCTTCTCCTCCATTCTCCTCTCGGGATCTTGGGCACGCACGCACATGCGCCTGGAGAGAAATAAAGAGTTCCTACTGATAATTCAGCCTCCAGCCAACAAGCTAGTGTGGCAGGAGAGGCGAGGCCTTCGGCAGAAGTCTCCTCGTGGCTCCTGCAAAATAGTCATTTCAGGGTGAAAGATAAATGAAGAGTTCCTACTGATAATTCAGCCTCCAGCAAACAAGCTAGTGTGGCAGGAGAGGCCTCCAGCAAAAGTTTCCTCATGGCTCCTGCGAAGTAATCATTTCAGTGCAAAAAAGAAATGAGTTCCTACTGGTAATTCAGTCTCCAGCAAACAAGCTAGCATGATGACTAGAAATCACTGCAGGACCACAAGAAATATGGGAAAGCAAGAAAATACCTCTACTCCAAGGGAAAAGAATAACTCCTCTTCATCCACAAGCAGTTCAATGGAAATCATGGAAATGTATGATAAAGAATTTAGAACATTCATAATGGCGAAGCTAACAGAGATGAAAGAGAAGAGAGACTATGAACTGCAGAAGAGAAAGAAGAAAGAAGTTAATGAGTTCCAGGAGGTGAGGAAATTCTTACAAGATCTAAAAGAGGAATTACATACTTTAAAAAAGAATCAAAC
>NW_006159713.1:6069362-6085847 GCF_000334495.1 Tupaia belangeri chinensis | reverse complement strand
AGGTTCATGCACCTACCATTTGAACAGAATCCTATCCTGTTTCCTGGCATTAAGAAAAGTTCCTTAGCATTTCTATGATTTAAGTTGAAACTGGTTTTCTTAATAGTACCATGTGAACTTACCATTGAAAGTAGTTAGATTATTTAAGAAATTGTGTGATCAATACAATGTGGGTGGAAAAGGAATAGAAGACAATTGTAGACACCAGAGACAGTGGGAGAAGGGGGTGGGAAAGGACAGCGGGTCTGAAAGAGGAGTAAAAATTCTAGGAACTATAAATTGAATTTTTTTATAATAATATGCATGATTAAGTCACTATGCAGTATATTCTGGATGGGAAGTAACATTTTGTGTGTTGTGATGATGCTTACGGAAAGAATGTAAATTAAGTTAAAAAAAAGTTTCAGGGAAAAAAAAACTAAAACTGTTTTTCTTCAAATTAAAAAAAAAATGCATTAAAAATATCTACTCAATGCCTGCAGTAAGATATATAGCCCCAGCTAGGTGCTACTTTATAGGATGTTCATTCTACTTACTGAGGCTTATGCCTAAAGTTGGACTTGTGTTCGTGGAAATGTATATATCAGCTGTGCTTGCTATGAAAATACTTAGATTAAATAAGATCTTTAGTGACTCAATAAAATGTGGAGGGTGGGTAGTATAGAAAGCAAACATAGATACCAGAGACAGTGTGGGAGGAGAGTGGGAGACGGATGAGGGTGAGAGACAGGGAATCAAGGATGGGGGAAAAAAGCAAAATATACAGGAAACAAGAAATGGAAGATTATTTGTTGATGATAACATGTATGTTGATGTTCTTGATTGAGCCAATACACAGTGTACTCTGGATGGAAAATCTCACTTTGTATGCTGTAATGATGTACAATGAATGAATGTAAATAAATACATTTAATTTTAAAAAAAAGATGTAAGGGCTGGCAGGTGATGTGGTGGTTAAGGGCACTGGACTCCCACATGACCTACTGTGGTTCAAGTCCCAGACTTGGTGGTAGTTTGTTTTCTCACTTTCTCTCTCTCTCTCTCTCTCTCTCTCTCTCTCTGTCTCTGGTCAAGTTAAAATAAATAAATAAAGTTAAATAAAATAATTATTTTTGAGAGGTTTTTGCTATAGAAAGACAGAGACAGAGAGACAAAAAGCGAGAAATCACCCTCCAGGGGTGATGGCCACGCCACAATCCCTTCTCCATTCTCCTCTCGGGATCTTGGGCATGCATGCATGCATGCATACACGCCTGGCGTGAGTTTAAGCCACTGGGTGGTACTCAAACCACAGTCAACTACATGGGACTCCAGCAACATAGCTATTACGCCAACTGCAGGTCCCAAAATAATTATTTTTAAAAAACAATGTGGTCTTAAAAGTTTGTTAAAGGTATGTTTACTTCATATTTTGTGAACTGAGACTCGTACTTCCTACATAAATATGTGATGTATCGGTGTTTAGGCATTTTTTTTTTTTTTTTGCTATAGTGTGTGTGTGTTCACCAGAGAGAAAAAGAGAGACAGATAGACAGAAAGAGAAGGAAAGCAAGAAAGCACCCCGTCCCCAGCAGAGGGAACAGCCACACTGCAATCTCCTCTCCACCATTCTCCTTTCAGTATTTTAGGTACGTACACACATGCACTCAGTATGTTTTACAAGCCACTGGATCCAAAACTTGAACCACATAGTTGGCCATGTGTGGTCCAGCTACCTTAACCACCACTGTACCGGCTGGTCCTAGTGTTTACTCTTGAAGGAACAATTTATATTGGCTTCTTTTGGAGAGAGAGAGAGAGGATATGAGGAGAAAGACTTTTTCTTCTTTCCATTTTATCTTACACCCTTTCCAATATGCCCATATTAAAATTTTCAGATAAAATATGTACACAAGAGAGTAGATCTTGGGCTCTTTGATTCAGTATGTACATGAGTCTGTATTATGAAGACTTCTTTTTTTTCTAAAGTAAACACAATGTAAAGCAGAGTGATATGGCTTATTAAACAGCCTTAAGTATCTTGGCATTTTGTAAAGTTTCTATGAAGTTAAAAATAAACATGAACTACACTTTACTCCAGAATATATCTCTCTCTAGTACTATTTATAAATTTTAAATATCACTTTCTGGTAAAGTCATTTAATTACCTTTCAAAGGCAGAATGAAGCCTGCGGAGGATGCAGGTAAAACGGTCCATTCAGCAAGCATCTTGCATGGAACATTCTAAGATTTCTACCACAAGATGGCAGCATCGGCCCACAGATACTACAATCAGCCAAGGCCACCTCTGTGAAAACCTTGGCGTAAGTTTCAGGAACACTAGAGGGCCCTGAAGACTTGCGCTCCGCACCCTCTCCCCTACCCCTGCCTGTCACAAAACATCCTCTCCACACCTCCACAGGTAGACACTGCTCTCATTGACCTAGAGGGTCCTGTTACCTTCTATACAAGTGTAGCTATTTTAAACACACACATACACACACCACCCTATACAAGATGTCCCAGCTAAGAAAAGGTCCCAGAGCATTCAGAGGGATCTTGCATGTGTTCCTTACTTCCTGTTTTAAACATAGAAGTCTCCAAAGATATAATACACTAAATAAGTTTCAGTGGCAGGATCTAATACTAGCCGCAGTTATTCACCAAAGCGCTACTCCTTGGAGGTTGGATCTATCCAGGAACAGAAAGTCACTGCCACAGAAGGGCTGCTGGTCCCTGAGCACTTCTCCATGCCAGGCCTCGAAAAAGGTAACTTTTTCACTTCAGGCGACTGCTTTTCAATGCAGTTTAATCACTTCTCCATTGTCACACAATTACCTGGTGGTACAAAGGAGTCTCAAACCCTAGTTAGTCTAATTCCAACCTCATTCTTTATACTGTCTCAGCATTTTCTGCAACACTGGAAAAACAAGAATACCTAGTTCTCTGAAAAAAAAATGAGTGTAATTTGCTATTTCTTTTTATAAGTAGGATCTAGTCAAATTAAACAACAACGACAAAAAAGTTACCAAGTGCTAAATATAAATTTTCCTACAAAAAAATAAAAAAGCTGTAGTGAGTTCAGAGAAATGAAATAGAGAATTCTGGCTAACATGAATTCTCACAGGCGTTATATACAATGCAATTTTCTGTCATCACAATAGTGCTTTCTCACTTTCTCTCTCTCTCTCACTCCCAACCCTGTGAGCACACGTGCTCTATAGAACTGAAAACTGGCAAACTTGTTCTCAAAAAGGTAAATAAAATTAACTATGTATTTTTAGTTTGAAGTTAGATGTTAAGTCACTCTGACCAAAAATTTTCCATATATGCTATGACTGGCCACCAGGTCTTTATAATCAGCAAATCAATATGTGCTTAAGTTGCATTAATAAAAATAATTAATTTCTATTGATAGATTGATCCTCTGTCTAGGTCAGACCTTCTTTGATGGCTCTATGTTCTAATCATATTTTTTTTTTTTTGCCATAAGGGGCGTGCATTCGCCAGAAAGACAGAGAGAGACAGAGAGACAGAAAATGAGAAATCACCACCCAGGGTGGATGGCCACCCTGCAATCCCATCTCTATTCTCTCGATACCTTGGGTACACACGTACACATGCCTGGAGTGAGTTTAAGTCACCAGGTCCGGGACTCAAAACACGGTCCACTACATGGGAGTCCAGCGACATAGCCATTACACTAACTGCTGGTCCCTAATCATAACATTTTAAGTAGGGTTCTTTTTCTTTTTATAGAGAGACTTTTGCAATAAGGCACGTGCACTCACCAGAGGGACAGAGAGAGACAGAGAGACAGAAAGCAAGAAATCACCCCCCAGGGGCATGGCCACATCACAATCCCTTCTCCTTCTTTCTCCTCTTGGGATTTGAGATACACATGCACAAGTGCCCGTCGTGAGTTTTAAGCCACCAGGTCTGGGCCTCAAACAGTGGTCAACTATGTGGGAGTCCAATGACGTAACCATTACACCCTCTGCTCGTCCCTTAGGTTGGGCTCTGTTAACCCAAAGAATGGCTTCTAGTGCTAAGTTCTTAGGATATTTTACACCAGGTTTTGTTAACCAGAGAAGAGTTATCAGAGTAGTCAGAAGTTCCAAGCCAGACATCATCTATTTCTCAGCCATGGCTAAAGAGATGATTTAAGGGGAATATTGTACCCAGATTCAAATATGCAGGGGATTTTTTTTCTAGTAGTAATAATTAGATGTAAGATTATGAATAGAATGTATACTTATAATTTATCTCATAAAGAAGGGCATTGTGGGGCTAGCAGATGGCATAGTGGTTACATCGCTGGACTACCACATGGCCGACCACAATCTGAGTCTTGAACCCAGTGGCTTGAAAATCGTGCCTGGCACTTATGTGTGCATGCCAAGATCCCAGAAGGAGAATGGGGAGAAAGGACTGTGACATGGCTATCCTCCCTGGGGGTGATTGCTCACTTTTCCTTTCACTGTCTCTGTCTTTCTCTTTCTCTCAGGTGAGTGCACGCACCCTACGGCCAAAATCTCTTAAAAAAAAAAAAAAAAGAAGAAAGACATTGTCACCCCACCACTGTATCATAATGGAATAGGTGACCTTCTGAGAGCATAGGAAATATTTAATAAACTGATGAGATCCATAAGCAGAAAATTATTCCATATACATGATGTGCTATGCTAGATTAGAAATCTACAATAAATGATATCTTCTGGTAGATCTATCTCTGCCCTTACAGGCCTTCACAGAAAAAAAATACACCAGAAGAAATAGGCAATTATCTTCATAAAGGATGAAACATATTGTAATAAAACCAGTGTGTGAAGGAACCCATCGAAGAAGTACCTTACCTCTGTCTCTGAGTAATCAGTTAAGAAGTGTCAGAGACAAGTCACCTAATTTGACACATAAATAATAAATGGGAATTAATTAAATAAAAAATATAGTAGAAAGAGACGATTCCTAGCCCTAGGCAATATTTTCCCAGTTTTCTGTGACCTCCTTCAGATACATGATCTTTATAAGCTCCAAGAAAAATACTCCACAGTCATCAGATTACTGCTGCATAATAAACCACCCCAATATTTTGTGATAAAACCACAACCATTGTCCAGCCTCAGTGATGGAGCCACATGGAAGCCTGCGGTTTAGATTCCATGTTGACCTGAATACAATGGCTAGGCCAATGCATGCCCGTGATCCTGGCTGGCTGGGCACCTGGGAGGAGGATCAAGGTATGGCAAGACACTGTTGAGGGTACCTGCCTCTCTCTCACTCTCGCTCTCACTCTTGCTCTTTCTGTCTTTTTCCCAACCCCTCTCTCATGAAATAACCAAGTAGGTTTTTTTTAACTTTAGAAAACACCCACACAAACACACAACCATTCATTTACTCATGATTCTGCATTTTGTCTGGGCTCACTTAGAAACTCTGGTTTGCCGCGAGTTCCAGCAGCTCTAGTGGCGGAAGGAGCGGTAGGGTTTATCCACTCAACTCCACAAAGGCTCTAGGCGCACCAAGGCTTCATCAGGCACCCAGCACGCACCCTGTCCACAGCCAAGATGCCCAAGAGGAAGGTCAACTCAGCCGAGGGGGGTGCCAAGGAAGAGGCAAGAGGAGATCGGAGAGGTTGTCTGTTAAACCTGCTCCTGCAAAAGTGGAGATGAAGCCAAAAAAGGTGAAAGGAAGGATAAATTTTCAGAGAAAAGAGTGCAAACAAAAGGGAAAAGGGGAGCAAAGGGGAAACAGGCTGAAGTGGTCAACTGAGACACTAAATAAGATTTACCTGCAGAAAATGGAGAAACTAAAAATGAAGAGAATCCATCCTCTGATGAAGCAGGTAAGAAAGAAGCCCAGTCTGAGTAATGTCACGCCCCATATACCATGTCTTATCAATGGTCCCTGTCTCCCTTCTTGTACAATCCAGAGGAATATTTTTATCAACTATTTTGTAAATGCAAGTTTTTTAGTAGCTCTAGAAACATTTTTAAGAAGGAGAGAATCCCACCTCATCCCATTTTTTAAGTGTAAATGCTTTTTTTTTAAGAGGTGAAATCATTTACTGGTTGTTTATTTTTCAGTACGACCAGAAAATAGTGGGATATTGACTTACAGGAGGCTTTGACTCTCTTGCGTGTCAGCTTAACATTCCATAGGTGAGGGCGGGTGGGTAGTTTTTATATCCTAACTACAAAGCATACTAAATGGCAGTTCAGAGTCACATTCATACATTTAATGTGTCTTGAATATTTTAAATTACTTCTATTATGTTTTTTAGTAGTATTGTTTCCTAAAGAAAACCACTCTTTGATTGTTGCTCTCCCTATCAGAATTGTGTGCACTCTGTAACATCTTTGGTCGTGGTAGTCCAGTTTTCCTAATAATTTTGTTAATGTGCTGTGAAAGATTGGAAATTTGAAGTATGTAGTGTGTGTGATACTAAATTGTGATTTGGTGGGACTTATATAACAGCTTTCAACATTTGATGACAGTGGTTCTTGATATTCTCTTAAGGAAAATTTGCCTACAAATTTGAAGCTGGAATGTCACTGGAATAACTTAAAAATAATCACTATACTTGGTTTTTTAAATTTTTGGTACTTATGTTAAGAATTGGTACAAATTGAAATGTCTGTACTGATCCTTGACACAACCAATAAATCTCAATTACAAAAGAAAAAAAAAAAGAAAGAAACTCTGGTTTCCCTGGGGTCATTCAGAGGTCTCCTGTCTCCTGATAGCTTAACAGGGATGGAGTGTCCAGATGGCCTCACGTTACTGGCAGTTGGTGCCAGCATTATCCAAGGTAACTTAGTTCTCCACATGGCCTCTTCACCCTCTCGAAGTCTAGACAAAGCTTCTTTACACAGCTCAGGGCATCATTTCCAAGAAGGCAAAGGAGGACATTTCAAGGCATTTGGGGTCCCAGGCTCTGGAACTCTAATAGCATCATTTCTGTCATATTATATATTCACCAAAATGAGTCATAGGCCGATCTGGATTCAAGGAATAAGAAAATAGGCTCTTTTTCCAATGGGAGGAAATGAGAAGTGTTGCAGCCATGTTTTTCGATCTATCACAAGTATGCTAAGAAAACCCAAACTAGAGGAAGTCGGGGAGGACTTCAGAGGAGCGGTAGAGTTTGAGCCCAAGCCTAGAGGACGAGTAGGATTTTACTCAGGAGAGCAAACGTGTATAATGCACATAGGTGTCAGATAGCACAGGCAGCCTATCTGGAGAAAGGCCCTGGGATTAGCATCAAAGGACTGGGGACAAAATTGTGGAGAAAGATGCAGAAGAAGAACATCAGCACACCTAGCACTGTGCCACTGTGTATCTAGCTACTTAGGAGATACATCCCAGCCAGGACAAGATCGTGGAGACCTACACAACAAATGCTGGGGTTTGCCACGAGAACATTTTTAATCAGGAAAGGTAGGCAATTAGTTTTTTCTTGTAGATCTGAAGTGTCATTTTACAGACACCACATAAAGTAGCATCCAAACTATCTTATCCTTATGGATCTGATCATAACTTCAACCATCTATGGAGCTAGCAGGTGGCATGGAGGTTAAGGCAGCTGGATCCCACATGGTCAACTGTGCTATTCAAGATCTCGACTTGGTGGCTTGAACATCACCCTGAATGCATGTATGTGTGTGTGTGTGTGTGTGTGTGTGTGTGTGTGTGTGTCCAGAGTCCCATGAGGAGTATGGAGAAGAAGGGGTACCTAGGGGTACTTTCTCACTCTCTCTCTCCCTCCCCCGCCCCCTATAAGCACATGCACCCTATAGCAAGCAAACAAACAAACAAAAACTGCAATCATCTACACTTTCTGTGCCCCTGATGTGATCATCTATGTGAATTCTGAGTCCTTGTTTTGATCACATCAATTCTTCTTTTTTTTTTTTTTTGAGAGGTTTTTGCTATAGGGCACATGCGATCTCCAGATAGACAGAGAGACAGAAAGCGAGAAATCACTCCCCAAGGGGATGGCCATGCCGCAATCCCTTCTCCTCCATTCTCCTCTCGGGATCTTGGGCACGCATGCACACACGCCCAGCGTGAGTTTAAGCCACCAGATCTAGGACTTGAACCGCAGTTGACTACATGGGAGTCCAGCGACATAGCCATTATGCTAACTACTGGTCCCTTGATCACATCAATTAATTCAAAGTAAAGGAGAGGTAGAACACCCAGTGCAAGTTGCAAAAACGCTATCTGACACTATTATGGACACTGAAAACAAAGATTCTAAGAACTATTCTAAGAACAAATATGAAGAGGTATTTTGGAGGTATTTACTATAGGGCGCATGTGCTCACCAGAAAGACAGACAGACAGAGAGACAGAAAGCAAGAAATCACCCCACTAGGGGGAAATGGCCATGCCACAATGTCTTCTCCTCCATTCTCCTCTTGGGGTCTTGGGCACGCATGCACACGCGCCCAATGTGAGTTTAAACCACCAGGTCCGAGACTCAAACTGCGGTTGACTCCATGAGAGTCCAGTGACATAGCCATTATGCCAGATGCTGGTCCCTATCTGTCCTAATCAATAGGAAGAAGACATTTTTTCAGCCCCTGGGCAATGAGATGGTGATTCTCTGGAGGCTGAGCATCCTCTGCAGTGCCCAAGGAGGCCAAGCTCTATACCTGCAAACCCCAGTGGTCAGACGTGCTCATGTCTCCACATTTCTCCAGGACTGACCTACCCCAAAATAGTGCAGAGTGCATGTGGTGCAGCACATTCACCTGTCACCAAGCCACCACTCTGATTCCAAGGCTGCCTCTCTCCACTGGACTAGTGAAAGGTTGTCAAGTGTTTTGCTCCTGTGACTGCTTCCATCTGCTTATTGGAATCTTTGCTCTGTGATGGACTATTCTCTAGCTGCAAGCCTCATTCTCCATAGTCACTGGGGCCTTGGACAAGTTGTTACTGACTATGTGCACGGGCACACATCGCAGAAAGCTGCTGAGGCAGGCCTTTTGGCACTCTCACCTTTAACCTTCACTGGGTTTTGTTACTTCTGCTATCGTGATGTGGATATCTGCAAAGCTGTTGCCATTATGTGGAAGCTCTCCTTTTTTTTTTTTTTTTTTTTTTTTTTTTTTTGGAGAGATTTTCACTGTAGGGTGCGTGCGCTCACCAGACAGACAGAGAGAGACAGAAAGCGAGAAATCCCCCCCCAGGGGGGATGGTCACGCCACAATCCCTTCTCCTCCATTCTCCTCTCGGGAGCTTGGGCACGCACGCACATGCGCCTGGCGTGAGTTCTAAGCCACCGGGTCCGGGACACGAACCACGGTTGACTACGTGGGAATCCAGCGACATAGCCATTACGCTAACTGCTGGTTCCCGAAGCTCTCCTTTTTTGATGTAATACCTTAAGAATTGATCATGTGCCTCTTTGCCCTGCTCTGTCAAGCTAGTCAGCTCACAATAAGGAGGAAATAGCAAATAACACAACTTCATTGGTGGATAAGTCTCTTCTAATCACATGGTTATTTTCAGAACTGAATTACTGAAGAAAAGTTTGAAAGGTATCCAGAAATTGAGAGACTGAGTTCTGTATTCTGGTGAGTTAATAAGGTTGTCTCCAAACTTCTCACAAGATTCAAAGTATAATTAAACATTATATATGAACTTTTGCTGTTTATCAGTCTCTTAAAGAGAATTCAACTTTATTACTATCAATACATGATGAAAGTTCTATATTTGGGAATATGGACAAAAGGAAAGACTACTAAGTGATGATTAAGGAGTTTGTAGAAAATTAGTGTTTTTTTTAATAATTATTCCTTTTATTTTATTTATCATTATTGTTATTTTCAATTTGACCAGAGCAAGACACAGAGAGAGAGAGAAAGTGAGAAAGCAAGCCGCCAGGTCCAGGACTTGAACAGTGGTCAGCCATGT
This sequence comes from Tupaia belangeri chinensis, assembly GCF_000334495.1. NCBI lineage: Eukaryota > Metazoa > Chordata > Mammalia > Scandentia > Tupaiidae > Tupaia > Tupaia belangeri. The sequence goes on along the minus strand of NW_006159713.1, from coordinate 6,075,944 downwards.
GGGAGTCCAGCACTCCTAACCACTATGCCACCTGCCAACCCTTACAGTGTTTAATTTTTGAAAACTTCCCCTTCTGCTCAGTTAATACCAGCTACTGATGGTTACATATCCTAGGGAAACTTTAAAATGAGAGAATGTTAATACCACACATGAAGAATTTCTCCATCCTGGGAAAAAAATCTTAGGGAGCTTCTACATATAGAGAAGTTCATTTAAGGAAGGAGTCTACTTTACAGACATGTCAAATATTATAAATTCTGAACCAAGATGTAATGTTCAAATGTATTATACTTGTCCTAAAATAGTCTGCCCACAAATACAAAATTATAAGAAATAGACACATTCATTATCTTACTCTTTTCTGCCTGTGGACACCACTGGGGAAGCACTATTGAAATCTCTCTTCCCAGGACCAGCAGTTGGTGTAATGGCTATGTTGCTGGACTCCCACGTAGTCAACCACAGTCTGAGTCCTGGACCCAGTGGCTTAAACTCATGCTGGGCACCTGTGCGTGTGTGCCCAAGATCTGGAGAGGAGAATGGAGGAGACGGGATTGGAGTGTGGCCATCCCCCCTGGGGGGTGATTTCTCGCTTTCTGTCTCTCTGTCTCTCTCTGTCTTTCCAGTGAGCGCCCATGCCCTATAGCAAAAAACCTCTCCTCCCCCCAAAAAAGAAAGAAATCTCTCTTCCCACTGCTGTCATGTCAAGTCACAGTCTCCTAAAGAGCTAGAACACCTGCAAAAACTCTTTATCAGTTGGTTGAGCTCTGAAACAGTAGATGAGAGCCTGAGGAGCCATTTTAAGCAAAGGGGAACGCTCATGGACTGTGTGGTAATGCAAGATCCAAACACCAAGTGCTCCAGGGGCTTTGGGTTTGTCCCATATGCCATCTGCTCCAGGAGGTGGATACAGTCGTGAATACAAGGTCACACAAGGTGGATGGAAGAGATGTAGAAACAAAATGGGCTGTCTCAAGAGAAAATTCTGAGACCAGGTGCCCACTGAACTATGAAAAAGATCTTTACTGGTGGCATTAAAGAAGACACTGAAGGGAACCAGCAGTTAGCGTAATGGCTATGTCGCTGGACTCCCACGTAGTCGACCGCGGTTCGTGTCCTGGACCCGGTGGCTTAAAACTCATGCCGGGCGCGTGTGCGTGCGTGCTCAAGATCCCAAGAGGAGAATGGAGAAGAAGGGATTGTGGTGTGGCCATCCCCCCTGGGGGGTGATTTCTTGCTTTCTGTCTCTATGTCTCTCTCTGTCTGGCGAGCACACGTGCCCTATAGCGAAAAAATCTCTCCAAAAAAAAAGAAGACACTGAAGAACACCGGCATAGGACGTGCATGAGAAAGCATCGAGGCCTCTGTCTTCTGTTCACCTTCGCCACCTTTGTCGAGATAACCCACCCACGCCGAGGCTGGACCCCGGCATAAGAGATTATAGAAATCACCCCCCAGGGGGGATGGTCACACCGCAATCCCTTCTCCTCCATTCTCCTCTTGGGATCTTGGACACACACGCACATGCACCCGGCGTGAGTTTTAAGCCACCAGGTCTGGGACGCGAACCGCAGTCGACTACGTGGGAGTCCAGCGACATAGCCATTACGCTAACTGCTGGTTCCCCACCTAAGAGATTATTTTGAACAGTATGGGAAAACTGAAGTGATTGAAATCATGACTGATGAGGCAGTGGCAAGAAGAGAGGCTTTGCTTTTGTTACTTTTGATGATCATGACTCTGTAGATAAGACTGTCATTCAGAAATACCATACTATGGGAACCAGCAGATGGTGTAAGGGTTACGTCACTGGACTGCCACATAGTCAACTGTGGCTCAAGTCCCAGATCTAGCAGCTTAAACTTACGTGTGTCCAGAATCCCCAGAAGAGAATGGAGGAGAAGGGATTGCAGCATGGCCATCCCAGGGGATGATTTCTCACTTTCTGTCTCTCTGTCTCTCTGGTGAGCACAAGCAACCTATAGCAAAAATCTCTCTCTCAAAAGATAAATAAATAACTAAATACCATACTGTGAATAGCCACAACTGTGAGGTAAGATAAGCTCTGTCCAAACAAGAGATGGCTAGTGTCTCCTCCAGTCCAAGAAGTTGAAGTGGTTCTGGAAACTTCGATGGTGGTCATGGCGATGGTTTTGGTGGCAATGGCAACTTTGGTCATGGAGGTCATGGTGGCTTTGGTGGCAGCTGTAGTGGTGTAGATACAGTGGAAGTGGGGTTGGCTATAATGGATCTGGTAATGATGGAGGCAATTTTGGAGGTGTTGGAAGCTACAATGATCTTAGCAATCACAACAATCAGTCTTCAAATTTTGGACTCATGAAGGGTGGCAACTTTGGAGGCAGAAGCTCCAGCCCTTATGGTGGTGGAGGCCAATACTTGGTCAAATCACAAAATCAAGGTGGCTATGGTGGTTCCAACAGCAGCAGTAGCTATGGCAGTGGCAGAAGGTTTTAATTAACTGCCAGGAAACAAATCTTAGCAGGAAAGGAGAGCCAGAGAAGTGACAGAGAAGCTACAGGTTACAACAGATTTGTGAACTTTGCCAAGCACAGTGGCAGGGCCTAGCTGCTTAAGACTTATTTTCGACAATACTCATGTATATGGGCAAAAAAAAACAAGGACTGTATTTGTGACTAACTGTATACAAGTTATTTCAGTTTCTGTTCTGTAGAAAGTATAAAGCATTCCAACAAAGAGCTTTAATGTAGATTTTTTTGGCACCCATGCTGTTGATTGCTAAATGTAATAGTCTAATCATGATGTTGAATAAATGTGTCTTTTAAAACATAAATAAATAAAATTATAAGAAATAAATTATTATTTGCCTACTATGGAAATCTTTAATGTGAAAATGTATTCTAGAAAAGAAAGGTTTTATTTTAAATATACTATTGTAAGGACCGGCAGGTGGCATGGTGGTTAAGGTGCTGGACTCCCACATGGCTGACGATTGTTTGAGTCCTGGGCCTGGCATCTTGATTTCTCACTTTCCCTCTCTCCCTCTTTCTGACTCTCTCTGGTCTAATTAAAAAATATTAATAATGAATAAAATTAAATAAGCAATTCTTTTTTAAAAAATTAATTAAATATTGTATAATAAAGATGCATGCTACTCTTTTTTAAAAAGACATCTTATTGCTAAAAAGCTGTAAAGATAAAGAACTGGGACCACCATACTGTAAACAATGAGCTTTGAGGGACCAGCAGTTAGCGTAATGGCTATGTCGCTGGACTTCCATGTAGTCCACCGCAGTTCGCGTCCCGGACCCAGTGGCTTAAAACTCATGCTGGGCGCGTGTGCGTGCGTGCCCAAGATCCCGAGAGGAAAACAGAGGAGAAGAGATTGCAGTGTGGCCATACCCCCTGGGGGGTGATTTCTCACTTTCTGTCTCTATGTCTCGCTCTGTCTGTCTGGCGAGCGCACGCGCCCTACAGCAAAAAAAAAAAAAAAAAAAAAGACCCAAGCAAGCATTTAAAAAAAACAATGAGCTTTGACAAACTCAGGATAAATTAGAGCACCCAGGGTCACATGGGCCAAATGATTTAAGGTACTAAGTACCTATTTCCTTACATTTCTGTTTATTCTGTAAGTGGAAACTAACATGATTCACAATTAAGGTGCATTCACAAAAAAAAAAAAAATCACACATTATATGATTCCATGTATATGAAAGGTCCAGAATAGGCAAATCTATACAGACAGAAAGCCAAATTAGTGTTGCTTAGAATTCAGGGCAGAGGACAGGATACAGGATTGTTTTGGGAGGAGGATGATGAAATGTTCAAAAATTAATTGTGGTGTTAATTGTACAGCTCTGTGAATAAACTAAAAACTTTTGTACACTTTAGCTGGGAGAATTGTACAATATGTGATGTAGCTTGATAAAGTTATTCCAGGGCCAGCCTCTGTGGCACAATGGTTAAGTTCTATGCTTAGGGAGATGAATCTCACATGGCCAACTGTAGTTCAAATTCCAGTCCCAGTGGTTTGAAAACCATGTCAGGTGCATGTGCATGCATGCCCAAAATCGTGACAGGATGAAGAAATAGAGGAAAAAAGATTGCAGTATGACCATGCCCAGTGGCAAAGATGTTTTTGTATCTCTCTCTCTTTCTGAGAAGCTCACATGCCCTCTGGCAATAAGAAATTTAAATAAAGTTATTCCAAAAAATTAAACTGAAGTGCAAACTATCTTTTCGTACAAACTATGTCATTTGGAGGCTCTCTGGCAATCATCCTGTAATCTAACTTGTATGCTCAGAAAGTCTTTGTAAAACTTGGTAACAGCAAATAGCATAATGGCTACATTGCTGGACTCCCACATAGTCGATCACAGTTTGAGTCCCAGACCTGGAGGCTTAATGCACACCAGGCACATGTACATGTATACCCATGATCCTGAGAGGAGAATGGAGGAGAAGGGATTATGGCAGGTCATCCTCCCAGGGGCTTGATTTCTTGCTTTCTGTCTCTGTCTCTCTCTTTCTTTCCAGTGAGTGCATGCACCCTATAGCAAAAACTTCTCTTAAAAAAAAAAATATATGGAACACTTTCCCAAGGCAAAAACAAGTATAATAAATATCCTCTGCTTCCTAATTGTGCCCTCTGCTTGTTTAGCCCAAAGGAGTATGCACAGAAATGCAGGTCAGGAATCTAATAACTTTTGATAACTACCAATTGGAATTTACATTATTGAATTAGCCTCTGGAATCAGATCACTTGGGTTAAGACTCCAGTCCTGCCGTCTGCCAAAGGTCACAAACAAGAAGTTTACCTTCTCTTGCCATGTTCTTATATCTATGTGATAGGGACAATAAAAGCAACTACTCCATATGTTTGTACAAAACTTAAAGGTGGTAAAGGCGTGTAAAGTCAATAAATAGTGAAAAAACACATGATAATAGTAATAGTAATGATTAACTTAATCTTCAAATGATTTGTTCAGAGTAACATACACATAAAAGTGAAAGCCAGGTTTCCTAGAATTGACTTCTGACTTCGAATGTTTTTCCATTATTAGACAAGACCATATAGTCAAGAACAAGGGTAAAATCCTGAGATCCCAAGAGGTCTTTGGCAATAGTCTCTTCCAAAAAATAAATAAATAAATAAAGAAGGGAACTCTTCCTAACTGATTCAATGAGACCAATATTATTGCACAGATATCAAAACCAAATAAAGACATTACAGGGAAAAAGAAAACTAAAAACCAATCCCCTCTCAGAACATAGGCAAAAAAAAAAGTCAACAAAATACTAGCAAAGTGAATCCAACAGCATACAAAAATGATTATACACTATGACCAAATGAGATTTATCCCAAGAGTATGGTTCAACATATACAAACCAGTCAAGATAATATGCCATATCAATAGAATAAAAAAAAAAAAAAGACCAAGTGGTGCAGAAAAAGCATTTGATAAAATCCAACACCTTTTCAGGATAAAAATATTCGATGAACTAAGAATAGAAGGGGCACATATGAAATACTAACAGTTAATATCATACTAACTTATAAGAGACTAAAAACTCCCTCCACCCAGCTTTAGGAACAAGATAAGAATGTTCACTTTCACCACTTCTATTCAATGTTATACTGAAGTACAACATTATACCAGGGCAATTTTGCGAGAAAAAGAAATAAAGGCATCTAGATAAAAAATAAGACACAAGACTATTTCTATTTGTAGATAATATATTATATATAGAAAACCCCAAACAAATAATTAAAAAGTTGTAAGAACTGATAAAAAAAGTACAGTAAGCTACAGGATACAAGATCAATATACAAAAAGTAGTTTTGTTTTTATACACTAGCGATGAATCTTCCAAAAATGAAAATAAGAAGACAATTCTACTGGTAATGGTATCAAAAATAATAAAATACTTTGGAGTAACTTGAACCAAATAAGCCCAAGACTTACACATTGAAAACTATAAAATATTATTGAAATCAAAAGTCCGAATAAATGGAAAGAAATCCTATTTTCATGGATTTTTGAAGACTTAATATTGTTCATATAGCAATGCTTCCCACTCTTCTTGAGCAGTATTGCTTTGGCAACACAGGGTCTTTTTTGATTCCAGACAAATTTTATGATTTTTTTTTTTAATTCTAAAAGAAATAAAAAATAAAGAAGCCAAACAGGAGCCAGCAGGTGGCGTGAAGTTTAAAAGGGTGCTGGACTCCCACATGGCCAACCGCAGTTCAAGTCCTGGACCTGGCAGCTTGCTTTTTCACTTTCTCTCTCTCTCTCTCTCTCTCACTCTGTCCTTCTCTGGTCAAATTAAAATAAATAAGTTAAACAAAGTTAATAAAAATAATTCTAAAAAAAAAGACGTAAAAATAAAAGAAAGAAAGAAAGAAAGAAGCCAGACATACAAGACTATATACTGTGTGATAAGCTGGGGGAAAACGGAAATGGGTATAACTGCTGATGGGTGGAGGGTTTCTATTTGGGTTGATGAAAATGTCCTGAAATTAGATGGTGATGGTAATTGCACAGTATTGTGAGTATGTTAAAAAAAAAAAAAAAAAAAAAAAAAAAAAAAAAAAAAAAA
>NW_006159713.1:6061073-6069132 GCF_000334495.1 Tupaia belangeri chinensis | reverse complement strand
TAATAATGATAATAATAATAAATAAAGTTAAATAAAATAATTCTTTAAAAAATAATAATAATAAATCAATAAAATAAATAATTACTTTTTTAAAATATCTAACTTTATGGTATGTGATTTATACCTCAATTTTTAAAAAAATGTGATGGGAGCAGATATCAAGGCCAGTATTGCAGGACAGGAGTGATCTTCATAATTGCTAAAATGGGGCCTCTCAGGACTCCATGAAAGCTATATTGCAAAACTAGTGTGGTCTATTTTGTGCAAAATACTTGTGCCAAATTGTGTTGGTCTTGAGTTACAGAACTATTAAAGTCACTTGTAAATGGCAGAATTCATGATCAACTCAATTTTGATAGAGGGTTATCTGCCATAATCATAAAATACCTATATTCCTTTAGTCTTCCCTTTTTCTCTACCATTGTCTATTTTCAAGAAAATACATAATGATGGTCATTTATATCTGTAGTAGAAAGTGCCTTCACCCAGATCATTAATTAATTAATTTCCCTAATACTTCTATATCCCCAAGGCCAAATAGTTTATAATCTAATAGTTTTAATATTAAGCTTTATTTTCTTTCCTCTTCTTCTCTCCTTTTCTTTTCTTTTTTTTTTTTTGGAGAGGTTTTTGCTATAGGGCGTGTGAGCTCGCCAGACAGACAGAGAGACAGAAAGCGAGAAATCACCCCCCAGGGGGAATGGCCACACCGCAATCCCTTCTCCTCTCAGGATCTTGGGCACGCATGCACACGCGCCCAGCGTGAGTTTTAAGCCACCAGGTCCGGGACACGAACCATGGTCAACTACATGGGAATCCAGCGACATAGATAGCCATTACGCTAACTGCTGGTCCCAAGCTTCCAGTTCCATATCATCATTGAGAGATCATTCTCTTAGATTTTGTGTATTTATGTATGATCTGAACCTTCAGAACAGGAGATTTGGTTGATTAGCAAATAGCCCAGAGGTATAGTATATCTCTCCTGAGAGATGGGACATCTCCTCCCTAGAGATATTCCATGATAATAAAGGTAAATTCCTTCCCTTTCCCTTGGAGAATATTAGGTTATACTCCAGGGAAATGAGTACTCTCTCTCTCTCTCTTCAGATGGGAAGATGGACAGGTCACCAGCTTCTTAAATTAAATTAGTTAAAATTATTAAAATTAAATATAAATTTTTATTCTTCAGGACCAGCAGTTAGTGTAATGGCTATGTCGCTGGACTCCCACGTAGTTGACTGTGGTTCGAGTCCCAGACCCGGTGGCTTAAACTCACACTAGGCGCGTGTGTGTGCATGCCCAAGATCCCGAGAGGAGAATGGAGGAAAAGGGATTGCAGCGTGGCCATCCCCCTTGAGGGGTGCTTTCCTGCTTTCTGTTTCTCTGCCTCTCTGGCAAGCAAACATGCCCTATAGCAAAAACTTCTCCAAAAAGAGAAAAAACAATTTTTATTCTTCAGTCGTACTAACTACATTCTTAGTGAACAACAGTTCATTGTATTGGTGCAGAGAACATATCCATTATTGCAGAAAATTCTTCTTGATAGTGATGTTGTAAACTATGAACACTTCAAAGAGAGAAAAATATCTCCTGTGGGGCACCCCATTGCATGTGCAGATAACATCTGGCCCTCTTGCATCATCTGGTGGAAACTGTGTTATGGGGAATCAACAGAGATGATGCCTGGCTGCTTGCCACTGTGAGTAGTAAATCAATTGTCTGTGTCACTGACCTAGGGGTCCTGTATTTTCTGTTAGTGTATGTATATAAAACAGTGACAAGCTAACTTACAAGCTTACAAATAAGATAAAAACTCAGATCTTTTACAATTTTTTATTTTAAATTTTGTAACATGGGGGCTGGTGGCATGGTGATTAAGGTGGCTAGATCCCACATGGCTAGCAGCATGGTTCAAGTCCTGGACCAGGAAGCATAGAAAAACATGCTGGGCATGTGTGAGTGCATGCCCAAAATTCTGAAAGGAGAATTGGAAAAGAGATTGTGGCATGCCTTTCCCATGGGGGGGCTGGGGAAAGGAGTGTGCTATCTCAATTTCTCTGTCTCTCCAGAAAATGTATGCACCCTCCAGCAAATTTTTAAATTTTATATAAAGGATAATAATGTCTAGAAATGATTGTGTAAAGTACTTAGCTACGATTTCTCACTCACTGCACCTTATGTTTAGTAATTATTGAAGACACAAAGTACTAGGGACACAACAAAAACAAAGAATGGAGTATCTGTGTGTGTATGTGTGTGTGTGTGTGTGTGTGTGTGCGCACACACTTAGGTTTCTGTCTGGAAATCTGAGCTTGAGTCCCATTTACACCATGAACAAGATGAGTGACTTTCTCAGGGCCTTTGCAGTCTCGTGTGTAAATTTAGGATATTGGAAGAGGCCTATATTTAAAAGATTTATTCCAAGGAACATTAAACTCATGAGATTATTTTTGACAGTTATGTGGACATAAAAGTCTGGAAAACTGCATCTTATATGTCTCCTCTAGAAATCTGTAAAGCATATGGTAAATGCTTTGACAAGTCCTGAAGAAAAGAAATCTGTTGGGAACCAGCAGTTAGTGTAATGGCTATGTTGCTGGACTCCCACGTAGTCGACCGCAGTTCGCGTCCCGGACCCGGTGGCTTAAAACTCACACCGGGCGCGTGTGCGTGCGTGCCCAAGATCCCAGGAGGAGAATGGAGGAGAAGGGATTATGGCGTGACCATCCCCTCTGGGGGATGATTTCTCGCTTTCTGTCTCTATGTCTCTCTCTGTCTGTTTGGCGAGCGCACGCGCCCTATAGCGAAAACCTCTTAAAAAGAAAAAAGAAAAGATATCTGTTTGACTTGAATTAAGTCAAAGTTTCCAAAAGTCATTTGACCACAGGACCCCATTTTTCCTTATGAAAGCAAGTTATCATTCCATAGATTATATTATGGGAAATGCTGAAGTAGGTAAAATAACAACCTTCTAGTTCTATCATCATTACCTACATTTAATGTTTCTGTCATTTCAGGCTCAGGTGTCAGTAGGGATGGTTTTTGTGTACACAGCATCTATACTTGCTACTCCTTAATCACATGATGTAGGCAACTGACAAGTCTATATTTTCAAAGTACTGTGCCAGTACACCGCACACTCAGTGAGTGCACAAAAAAGATAAGATATGAAAGTTTTTAAATGTTCTTCCTAACATTTGTACCACCGCCAACACCACTGATATATTCTCTGTTCCTGGGAAGGCTTTTCTTTAGTACTCATACCCCATTCTTTTCCCCAAGCAGATAGAAAGCAAAACTCAGAATGAGAAGTGTTTTACTTTTTCCAAGCATGGAAGCCCATTAAGAATGATGGATTGGATGGCGGCCCATTAATATGGCAAATGAGGGGGATGTGGAGCTGGAGTTGGAGATGGAGACCAGTGGCCTGGGACAGCCTCCTGAGAAGTCATGAAAACAAGACAGTGGTAGGACGGACTTAGAGTGCATTGCTGACTATGCAGAGGAAAATGATACCCAGAACTCCAATCTGGAGACCACCATGTCTGTCATTGGAGACAAAAGGTCCCGGGAGCAGAAAACCAAACAGGAGTGGGAGAAGGATCTGGCAAAAGTGACACTCAAGAAGGAAGATCTGGAAATGATTATGACAGAGAGGGAGAGTTCTAGAAAAGCAGAAGAACAGAGCTTATAGGAACACATTGGCAGTGTGGCAGAGGCTCTCATTGACCTAACCAACTGATGTGCAGTTTCTCACATAATTCACTGGATTGATTTATTGCAAGAAAGACATTTTGGCCTTTTAAAAAATGATGGTTTGAAATCTGAAAGATCTGGATTCTGATTTTGCTTGCGCCAGGAACTCACCGTTGACTTGAAGCAAGTCCCTACCAAACCCGCATTTTTTCCATCTGGGAAGTCAGGCAGTAGAGTTAGATGGTCTCTGCTCTCACCAGCTTGAGAATGTAGTTTCATCTTATAATAAATGGCATCTACAGGCCATTTGATGGAGCAGATCCACAGTTTGTCAGTACAGCCTCCTGCAGTGGCCATCTTGTCCTGTATGGGAAGCATTAGCCTCACAATGACCAATAACTGAAGTTGGGAACAGCTCAAGCTGCACTTCAGCCCTCATGGTCACTGCTCACACTCTCGTTACCCTTACTCTTTGCAAAATGCTTCCTCTAGCTTTTCGGAAAGCCTGTGTCCATGAAATCAATGGAAAGGATGGCTGTGATCCTGATACTATCTTTTTTCTAAATTAAAAAATTGACAAGAACTCTCACCTAAGTTATAAATCTCTAGAGATTTATTTCAACTCACTAAAGCAAGGAGTGCTAGACCTGGCCTGGAAGTTAGGCCAGACAGAATGTTTTGACTAAGACAGGAGAATAGCTTTAAGTTTGAACTTTAAAATTTTATGGCTCTGTCAAGGGCCTAGCATGATTCAAACATAACTTCTTCAGGAAGACTAAATGTTCCATTTCTTTAAATTGGGCTTAGTAGGAAGAAGCTCAAATCCTCTTAACAGTGGAGCATAGAGAATCTCTCCCCAGAAAATCCTCCAGGTGGTTGACAGCACTCCTCTTCCTGCCCTCCATCTTCTGTCAAGTGACTCAGGCCTGGGGCTTATCTGTTAATCCCCTCATGAGCCCCCTCAGGGCCACACAGCTACAGAGAGAAACGTGTATCAAAGACTTGAGTGTCTCTGGTGGACTCTGACATCACCAATCCATGATCTTGAACCAGTAATTTGGCTCTGTGGGCCTCAGGTATTTTTCTCCTGTGTGAAATAGAGCATGTAACCCTGCCAAGAAAATATCAAGCTGCTCGTGACACATCTCTCATCCCTCTCCTATCTGTGCTGTAATATCTGGGAACATCTTGACCTCAACTGTCCCTCATTCTTGGATGTCTTCTTGCTTTGAAAGTGCTGCTCCTTCTGGTAATACCCTTCTTTCCCCCTCAATATATTTTTACTCACTCTAGAGCTCAAGTGTTTTCTTCTCCAGGTTGTTTTCTTGCCATCATAGGCTGGATGTGTCTGTTTTATACTCCTCTGGCAGTGGTACCTATATTTACACGTCACTATATTTAGAGGATCCAAAGTCACAGACCCCATCTTCAAGATGCTCATAGGCTTGTAGTAGAGGTAGTACCTTCTTTTATAACTGCTCTTTTTGCAATGTCCCTTCAGGTGGCTACTACTCCTCCCAGGACACAATCATTGGGTGTTGAGAGTGAAGACATATATGGAGCAGGGGCCACCAAGCAGTGAAGGGGCCTGGTGGATGTGGGGTAGACTGCTAGCATTCTTTGCCATCTAGGAGGAGGTCAGCACCTGCTTCTGTCAGTGTGCAGATCCCGCAAGGCTCTCTGAAGAGTTAGGTGGAGGAGGGAACCAGCAGTTAGCGTAATGGCTGTGGCTGGACTCCCACGTAGTTGACCGCAGTTCGCGTCCCGGACCCGGTGGCTTAAAACTCACGCCGGGCACGTGTGCGTGCGTGCCCAAGATCCCAAGAGGAAAATGGAGGAGAAGGGATTGTGGCGTGACCATCCCCCCTGGGGGGTGATTTCTCGCTTTCTGTCTCTATGTCTCTCTCTATCTGTCTAGCGAGTGCACGCACCCTATAGCGAAAACCTCTCCAAAAAAAAAAAGAGTTAGGTGGAGGAGACTGGACTCTATCCTAAAGGACTCCCACGTAGTCGACCGCAGTTCACGTCCCGGACCCGGTGGCTTAAAACTCACGCCGGGCACGTGTGCGTGCGTGCCCAAGATCCCAAGAGGAAAATGGAGGAGAAGGGATTGTGGCGTGACCATCCCCCCTGGGGGGTGATTTCTCGCTTTCTGTCTCTATGTCTCTCTCTATCTGTCTAGCGAGTGCACGCACCCTATAGCGAAAACCTCTCCAAAAAAAAAAAGAGTTAGGTGGAGGAGACTGGACTCTATCCTAAAGGTAACAGGGAGACTCTGAAGGGTTTAAAGCAAAGGAGAGACATAATTGGCTGTTTTAGAAGGCTCCTCCCAACTGCTCTGTGGGGAATGCCTTAGAGGAGCAAGACTGTGGTCAAATAGCCCAGTGAGGGGCTCTTGGTATGTCACAAAAGTGTGCTGACAGTTTGGCCAAGCAGATGGAAAGAGGCAGGTGGCTTCCTCTTCCTGGGGTGAGGAGGAAACAGTTGGTGTGAATACTCAGAGGAGCTCTGCCCCTCTACAGCTCTGGACATTGGGCATCGATTTCATAGCACCACAGTGAGTAATAAATGAGTGAATAAATGTGTATTATCATTATTTTTCCAGACATGTTCTGCAGGCCAACTGAAGACTTTGGGAAGTGATGGAGAGATAATACCAAGGATGACTCTGGAATTTCTTGCTTAAGGAAATGGGGAGATAAATCAGAAATGACTCAACAATGAGCAAGTCAGGTCTTGGCATAGGTAGGAGGAAGACATATTGGGATCTGTGGGTGGAACATGTTTGGGGCCTCATAGCTCAGCTCTAGCTGGCTCTGGTGCCTGATTCACATCCCCATAGGCAAGTAGGGCAGGGCAGGGCAGGGCAGGGTGGATCTAGCATAGGCAACCAGACGCAGAACAACTGGGATAAGCAATAGAGGCCAACTATCTGAATAATGAGGCTAACAGAAGTGCTTTGTGTGGCTCTGGGTAAGTCACTTCATTGTCTGGGGCCTGTGCTCACACATGTGACTCGGGGTGGCAACTGGGCCCAGCTCTTGTCTCCTGGACCAAAGCTGTGAAGTACAGATGACAATGCTTAAATGACTCCTCTTTCTTTGAGGCCAAGCTCACATGTTGCCTCCTCCATGTCACCTCTCCTGGCTCCCCAGCCAGAAGCAACCTCTCTCTAATCTGGGCTCTCTGAACTTCCACTCTGAGCACTTCAGGGCTGTGTGCTTCTACCAGCCCCTGCCCCGGCACAGTATGGGACATACACAGGTGCTCACCAGCATGTTTTCTGCTCTGCTCACTATCTGCAAGCAGCCAGCAGAGCCCAGGGCTAGTTCAGAACCTGTCATGATCCTAGCCATGGGGAACTTGGGTCCTTCTTGGAGAAAAGTCTGAGTGTGAGGCAAAAAAACCCAAAAACACATAGGAATCAGGATGTACCCAACGGTATGCATGGAGAACCACAAATGGACACCATAAATATTTTTAAATCATTTATTAAATTCCTTATCATCATCAGGTGAGATTCGGGGGGTACTTTATCTGAGTAAATTCACATACACAGAGAAGTATTTGGAGATGTTCTGTGAATGAATGTGAGTGGTCTCCAGGAGGGGCTGCCTGCCAGAGACCTGGTTCTGTGGGGGCTCAGGAGATGCTCTCGCCCTGAGGAGGTAGAATCACCAGAAACTATTTCCTCCTGCCTCTTCCTAGGGTGAGGCTGACTGTGGTGAGGTAGTGCAGGCCCAGCCTCCCCCTAGATCTTCTGAAGCTTTGCATTTCCCCTCAGGCAGGCTGGGTGTGCAGAGCAAAGGTTGTAAGGCTACAGAAGGGCTCCTTCTCAAAACAAGAGTGGTCCTTTCAACCAGCACCATCCTCTCGCACTTGAGGCCACTGAGACAGTCGAGCACTCCCAACCATGGCTCAGCCTGGCCTCCTCTGTTGTCTTCAGGTACAGGAGGCCACAGTACATCTCACCTGATGGGTTTGGAAACTGGCACACATCCATTCCCTACCCCTCACACACACACACAATGAATAAAGCAAGCAAGTACACACACAAACATGCATAGTGCCACTCACTGACTTCCACATAAGCACACAAATGCAAAACAGTCACACTCAAGCACAATTACCTATGTGCACATCCATGCCCTCCAAAGACTCCACATATAGCTACTCATACACACATATACTCTCCATGTCTACGTCTACCTAGGCACCTCACACATACTCTCTTACATGATTTATACAAACTTTTATGTAGTGGATACTGTGGCGTGCTACTCAGACACACCCCCACCACCACCTACTTTCCATTGAAGCACTCACTTGCCCAGGTAGCCACTCAGCAGGGAAAGGTCGG
>NW_006159713.1:6057125-6060917 GCF_000334495.1 Tupaia belangeri chinensis | reverse complement strand
TTTTACTTGAGGAAAGGGGAATCACTGCAGTGGTATAAGAGGTAGGCTTCTTTGCCCCAATTCAGGATAACTCTGCAAGGTCATTCCAGCTTCAGAGCTTCTGTTAATCGCTATAGCTCAGCCAGCTTCTCCACACACCAATTTGGCTTCTTCATTTCCCAGCAGTGTGTCTTCACAGGACACTCCTTTTCAGCCTTCTGGTCCTAGGGGAAAACTTCTGTCTTTTCTTTCTGCAGCCTGAAGGCTGACCTGCAAAACCTATCCCATAGCCTGGGCCTGGAACAGAAGCTCTGAGATGATTCCTGGATAGACCACCAAAGCAGCTCAGGGCTGGGCCCAGATCAGATCATCTTAAGCAGCTCAAGGTTGGGCCCAGATCAGGAGATCCTCTTAGATGTCTGTATTTGGTGTTGAAATTGATAAGGAATCTATCCTTCATCTGTGCTTTTGTTCAGGTCTCAAACCCATTTGCTTTGTGACCTTTGGCAATAGTTCCCTCTTCAATAGTTCCCTCTTTGGCCACAAATAGTCCATAGAGTGGCAAGTCTGGAGTTTAGGACACAGTACTCCTGTCTCTGAGCCTTAGTCAGACATCTAAAAAAGGCTGACAAGGCATGTACCATATCTATGCTACTCAAAATTCAATCCACTTGCCAATAGAATTGGCCTCACCTGGGAGCTTGTTAAACATTGGAAATCACAGATGCTCCTACCCATGACCTGCTGAATACAACCTGCATTTTAATAAGCCCTCAAGGTGGTTCCAATTCACTTCACAGTAAAATGAGCTCCAAAAGCCCTTTCCGTTTCTAAAGTTCTATATTCCAACTTAATCAATTGAGGTGGGTGTTTGGAAGTTTTGGTTGAAAGGAGTTATTTCAGCAAAGTTTCATCGGTGTTGATCCCTGATGACCAGACAGCTCTGTTCCAGGCAGTTTTCATAACTCCAGCAGAATCTCCAGCTGTAGTAAGAGTTATTTTAAAATAACAGAAATGATAAAAGTTATTTTAAAATAGCAGAAATGATGATGATGGTAAACATGAGGAAGAAAAGACTTCTTTGTGACTGAATTCAAGACTCCCTCATAGTAGATATTCCCATCCCCTCTCTCTTTTTTTAATTGCCAGATGGTCCATGCACTTACCAGAAAGAGAGAGAAAACACCCCCCATGGGACACAGTCATGCCATAATCCTTTTTCTTCCATTTCTCCATTCTGTCAGGACTGGGGGCACACACATGCATCCACCTAGCATGGTTTTTTTTCAAGCCACGATGGTAGGGATTCAAGTCTATCAGCCATGTGAGATTTAGTCTCTGTGCACTGCATTTAATGGCTGTGTTACTACAACAGCCCTCTCAACCCCCTTTTCCCAGTAGAATGCAATACATATAAGACGTGACTTCAAAAAGTGTGTAAAAAACTGGAATTAAGTTTGAGTTTATTCTGATACCAAAAAAAATTGGAATCCATGCTGTTATTTTGTCTTCATAGTACTCATTTTCCATGACATTTTAAAAAGATTTACCTTATATTACTTATTATCATTAATTTTAAATTTGATATAGGCACATACACTCACCAGAGAGAGAAAGGGAAAGTGAAAAAGCAAGCCACCAGGTCCAGGATTTGATCTATGGTAGGCCATATGGGAGTCCAGTGCCTCAACCCTCATAACACCCGCTATCTCATTCCATTAGACTTTTAAAGATCTATCTCATATTTTTTTACATGTATTTTACATATACTTATATGTATATATATTTACTTTTACATATATTTATAAATTAATAAATGGTATGGTTTTATGTATTTTTAAGCTTTATTTACATAGGGCCATAGTATCCATATATGCAACTTTTTTGTTTTTGAATTAATCCATATCAGTAACTCTGTAACAAATTCAGAACAAATTCTGAACAAATTCATTTATTTTCCTGGGTGACAGGCAACAAGGTTGTTCACTGGGTCTTGCTTTTATGTTTCCCTCACATCCTTATAAATTGAATGTGTGAGAAAGTCTGTAGTGTTTACACCTAGAAGTATAATCACTGGGTTCTGGGGATAGTGGTTGTTATGGATTGAAATGTGTCTTCCAAAAAGATATGTTCAAATTCTAAGTTATGGTATTTCTTATTTATTAATTATTTATTTATTTTTTTAGAGGTTTTTGCTATAGGGCGTGTGCGCTCGCCAGCCAGAGAGAGAGAGACAGAGACAGAAAGCGAGAAATCACTCCCCAGGGGGGATGGCCATGCAGCAATCCCTTCTCCTCCATTCTCCTCTTGGGATCTTGGGCATGCACGCACACGCGCCCGGCGTGAGTTTTAAGCCACTGGGTCCGGGACGCAAACCACGGTCGACTACATGGGAGTCCAGCGACATAGCCATTACGCTAACTGCTGGTCCCACAGTATCTTTTAATGTGACTTATTTGGAAGTTAGAATCTTTGCTGATGTAATCAAGTTAAAATGAAGCCATTATGGAATGCCTTAATCCAATATGATTGGTGTCTTTTTTTAAAAAAAAGAGAAGAGACACAGACAGGGAGAGAATGCCATGTAATGACAGGGGCAAAGAGTAGAGTGATTTGTCTATCTGTACAAGGATTGCTAGCAACCACCAAAAGCTAGGAGAGAGGTGGGGAACAGATTCTCTCTCAGAGACTCTATAAGGTACTAACCCTGCTAATGCCTTGATTCTGGACTTCTGGCCTTCAGAACTCTGAGAAAATACGTTTTGGAGGGAGAACTTTTTTTTTAATTAATTTATTCATTTCTTCCATAAGAGAGAGAGAACTACCAACAGGGTCTTGATGCCGAGATTCATCCCCAACTTCAGCCAGCCCCAGATCATAGGTGCACATGTGTCACACATACTCAGAGAGGTCTCAGAATATAAACTGGGGGACTTCTCGTGTAAGATTGCTTCATGGAACATCATTTACTACCACTGCAGCACCATCTGGCTCCAAATTTTTGTTCTTTTAAACCACCCAGTTTGTGTGTGTGTGTGTGTGTGTGTGTGTGTTTTTAATGATATTTTTGCTAGAGGATGCACATGCTCTCCAGAGAGATAGAATGATAGAAAAGTAAGAAATCACCCCCCAGGGGGAATGGCAACACCACAATCCCTTCTCCACTCCCCCCTCGGGATCTGGGTATGCATGCACATGTGCCTGGCATGAGTTTTAAGCCTCCAGGTCCAGGACGCCAACCCTGGTCAGCTGCATGGGAGTCCAGCAACATAACCATTACTCCAGCTGCTGGTCCCCTCAGCTTATGCTAACTTGTTAATAGCAGCTCAAGCAAACCATACAGTGATGAAATCCCAAGTCATGGCCTGCAGGGAGCACAAGTCCAGGTGGGAGAGAGTATATGAGCCTGAGAATGTAACATTAGACAGTTGTCTGGATCTTCGCATCCAGGCAGTGTGGAGCCACTGATAAAGATAAAATGGTAAGAGAGACAGTTCTAGCTCTAGTGAAGGATATCAGAGAAATGGTCCATGTTTAGAGTAGACTTGTTGGACTTTGGACTTGGTCTCAAATTTATTCGTTTTTTACCTTTAAAATTAATTCATTCCTTTCCATACAGAATTATGAGTTTTCCATACAGTTTGTCATTAGTAACCATGGGTTATTTTTGTGCTCACTAAATCAGGCCCTGTTTTTAGACATAATCTGCTAATCTCACTTAATCTTCACAACTGCCTCCCTCCCACCCCACCCCCCACCCCCGGAAAATATAGCCGCTATCTTCTCCATAATAGGGATAAGGAAAGAGTCAGG
>NW_006159713.1:6056796-6057099 GCF_000334495.1 Tupaia belangeri chinensis | reverse complement strand
GAAGGTCGGCTGACGGTTCAGGGTTGAAAGAGGCCTTCATGATCGGAAAGCATAGGACAAAACACTTCACCCACGTCAGCCTACTTTTTTCCATTTTTCCAACTGCATAATAGCAGCTACCTGTTCTGTCCTCAAGATTAAACGAATGAGTGTGGCAAGCCCCCGGCGCAGAGGGCGGAGATACACTGTGTCGTCCTAGTTCTCCAGGACCTCCCGCGGCTCGGCCCCCGGCCGCCAGGGGACGCTGTGACGTGGCTCGTGTCTGGCGGTCTGGCGCTCTAGCCCCGCCTCGGGAAGTCACTG
>NW_006159713.1:6050570-6056774 GCF_000334495.1 Tupaia belangeri chinensis | reverse complement strand
GTCTTGGCCCCAGTTTGTCCTTTTCTCCGTCCTGCCGCTACCCAACGCCCTCTTGCCGCCCAGCATGGCCCTGCTGCACTCCGGCCGCGTCCTCTCCGGGGTCGCCACCGCCTTCCATCCAGGCCTCGCCGCCGCCGCCGCCTCTACCAGAGCCAAGTAAGTCGGGGGATAGGAGATGAAGCCGGGCGACAGGCCTGCCCAGCCGAGCCGCGGGCGCCCGGACGTCCACCGCGCCACGCCTCAGACGCACACTCGCGGCCTCTCTCTGTCTCACTCACACTCACACACACACACACACACACTCACACTCACTCTATCTATTACACACACACCTTCTCCGAGAATCCCTCCACTGTTCTCTGAGGGCTGAGAATTGGGTGTCCGCGTCTGACAGAGACACCCGGCGTCCTACCTGCCTTTCTGCCCTGAGCCGGACACTGCAGGAAAGCGAGCCGGGACTCTCCTTCCAAGGGGGGCGAGAAGCCCTTTCGGCACGATGGGGGCGGGGGACTACGAGGAGAGCACGCGGGCCGAGGCGCCCTGCCGGCCACACGCCGATTGGCTGAGGCTCGGGGATGCCGCGCACCGATTGGCCGCGGCGCCGGGGGGCGCGCGTGCCCTTGACGGACTGCCCTGGGGGTGGCGGCGGCGCGCACCTGTCGTGGCTTCCCGGGGGCTGACCGAGTGGGTCGGGCGGCGCTGGCTGCAGCTTGTGTCCAGGGGAAGCCTGTGGGGGAAGGTACCTGGTGCGCCGGCGTCCAGATCCTGCTCTCCTCACTGCATCCCGTGACCTTGGCATGCAGCATGGTCCCCGGTGGCCCCAGGTCCCCTTGGCCTTTGGATGAGAAAGGGTCCAGGTGTAGTCCGCCTCCTCCCCCACCCCTCTGCTTTTTGAAAGCTCTTAAAAGTTGTAGAGAAGTCATCAGTCTTCCTCTCATCTAGCTTTGCTCTTTGATTCAGTAAATATTTCGTAACCCCCGTTTCTCAGCCAAGCGCTGGACCAGATTCTAGCCATACAGTAGTGAGCAAGACTGAAGGAAGAACAGGCATCGCTCAGAAACATGACTAGTGTAATTTTTTTTTTTTTTTGGAGAGGTTTTTGCTATAGGGTGCGTGCCCTCGCCAGGCAGAGAGACATAGAGACAGAAAGCGAGAAATCACCCCCCAGGGGGGATGGTCACACCGCAATCCCTTCTCCTCCATTCTCCTCTCGGGATCCCGGGCACGCACGCACACGCGCCTGGCGTGAGTTTAGTGCAATTTTTAACTGTAGTATTTAGTGCAGAGAAGAAAGATTCTGAGCATAAAATGAGCTACTAATTCCTTCCTAGTGGAGACCTGAGCCAGGTGATTAATTCACTCAATAAGCTGATTTGGGACAGTCTTCTTAAGTACTAATGAGGAACCCAGTCTTAAAACCACCCCTAAGCAGATATTAACTTCTAGGAGCCAAGCCTTGCTCTTAGGCCTTTATAAAACTGTGCTGGCCTTTCTGAATATAAGCATGTCTTTAAGCCAGTAGAACAATCTGTCCTTTCCAAAGCTCCCTACTCTTGGCAGTACAGTTTTGCACAGGCTTCCACACTTTCATCTCTTCCTGATTTGGCTCAGTCTTGGCCCATTATCAACCTGTACTCTTTTAAGCCTGCCTAACTCCTCCTCCAGAATTAGAGGGGAGTTGTTTATGCAGCAAAAAACTGAGAAGACAGAGAGAAGTGCCTAAAATTACTGGGGAGAGAATTTTTATTTTTACCTTTGTTGTGATCTTAAAACAATCCCATGTTTTGTGGATTTGGCTGAGTGTCCTGAAGCTCTGGTTAGTCTTGGCGAAAATCTTTTTGGGTGTGACCTTTTAATCATTTTTTTCTTCTTCAGTTCAAGAGCCTGACTTATTTTTCTTTTCTGTCATTCCCCATTTGAATGTAAGTTCTATGAGAGCAGAGACCTTACCCAATTTGTTCCCCTTGCATTGGTTAAAGCAGCACCTGCAGGCCTGTTTTAAACCCTGATGTTTAACTTAATGAAATAAACCAATTATGATACTTTATTGTAATATATTAGGTCAAGACCTAAACACATAGGGGAACCCCAGTGCTGCAAAATATGTACCACAGGGACCAGCATGTGGCGTGGTGGTTAAGGTGCAGAATGCTCCCACATGGCTGACCATGGGTCCTGGACCTGATGGCTTGTTTTCTCTCCTTCTCTCTCTCTCTCTCTCTCTCTCTCTCTCTGCCTGTGTGTGTCTCTCTAGTCAAATAAAAAATAAATGAATGAATAAAGTTAAATATTTTAAAAAGTATATGTACCATAATATAAAATACTAAAGTGAGCAAAGTTGAGGAGGACTATTCAGGTTTAAATAATGATTGGTGATTAGATGATAGAACCAGATGCCATATCTGACCATGAATGTTACTATTCAGACAAGGAATGGATGGATACCTTTCTCTTTCACTGTAGAAGTGATCCTAACCTAGAGCTACATAGTACAACTGGAAAACATTTAAAAGAAATTCAACTGCATATTTTAGGTTTATTTATCTGTTTCTTCCATGAGCAGAAACAGAAACAGCAACCTCTACAAGGTCCCAATGCCATAATCCACTCTCAGCCAGCCCCAGATCATGAGCACACCTGTGCTCTGCAGACCCAGGTAGGTCTCCACATATGACCCTGGGACCTTCTCATGTGGTTCAGCCTCAAAGAACATTACATTTTACCCCTGCACCACCTCCAGCCCTTAGCTACATTTGTAACAGAAAGCACTGAATGTTTTTAGTGCTGATCTGTGCTATAAAAGCTTAGTGACATTAGATTAGATATAGTGACAAGTCAGTACAGAAAGATAAGTATGCTAATTTATTTATAATGATGGGGGTTTTGTTGTTTTTTGTTTGATTTTTAAGATTTTTGCCACACGGTGTGTCCTTACCAGAGAGAGAGAGAAAAATCACCCCTGGTGGGGGGGTGGTGGTGGTGATGGCTATGCCGCAGTCCCTTCTCTATTCTCTCCTTGGGACTTTAGGCACCCACACACACGCAGCTGGCATGTTTTTCAAGCCTCCAGGTCCAGGTCTCAAACCGTGCAGTTGGCCATGTGCATTCCAGCCACCTTAATCACCACGCCACCTGGCTGGTCCCTATACTGATCTGTTTTTAATATTTAATTCTGATTAATTTTTAGTGAAATAACTGAAAGAATATCATGAGACCCTTTTAGGAAAGGCCATTTGCAATAGCAGTATAATAACGAGTAGTTAGAAGATCAAAAAACTACAAAGCACTAGATAGGCATGAGCCCCCAGAAAATTGGAAGGCATTTGATTTAGAAATGCTTATCTAGGGCCAGCAGGTGGTGTGGAGCTTTAGTGGCTGGATCCCATGTGGCCGACTTTGTAGTTGAAGTCCCAGACTCAGTGGCTTGAAAACTACTCTGGGCACATGTCCATGCATGCCTGAAACCGCAAGAGGAGAAGGGGTTGTGGCATGGCCATCTCCCCTGGGGAGTGATTTCTCATCCACACCTCTGGCACACGCACACACCCTATAGTAAAACTAAAGTGAAAAAGAAGAAATGCTTATCTGAATACTTTGTACCTAACATATTTTGGTTGACTGGTCAATATTGCTCAATGTTGTGAGATTTTGTGATTATGTCCAAAGTGCATTGATTGGAATGACTTTCTAGGTCACAGGTTATCAGCATCAGTTTTGTCCGTAGAGCACTCTTATTTTCAGCTGGTACAATTATTAACATCAGAGTTCTCAAAATGTGTGAATATCTTTACTCTTTTGAGAAATGAAATAACCTATAGTATGGAGGACCTAGAACATAGTAATAGTCCTGTTACTAATGTAGGACTAATCAAGAGAGTATCCTAGCTCTTATATTTACATTGTTAAAAATTCACAGTTTTGAAATTACTTTTAGAGGGACCAGCAGATGGCATAATGGTTAAGTCACTGGATTCCCACGTAGTTGACCATGGTTCAAGTCTCAGACCTGGCGGCTTAAGCTGATACCGGGTGCATGTGCATGAGTGACCAAAATCCCAAGAGGAGAATAGAGGAAAAGGGATTGCAGCATGGCCATCCCCCCTGAGGGAGGAGTTATATCTCACTTACTGTCTCTCTGTTCCTCTCTCTGTGGTGAGTGCATGCGCCCTATAGCAAAAGTCTCTCTAAAAAACAAAAAAATTGCTTTTAGAATTCTTAAATGCTGTTGGATGGTAGTGCAGTAGTAAAATGCAGTGTTCTGCAAGGCTAACCCACATTGGGAAGATGGGTTAAAACCACCTAGAAACTTCCCTGAGTATACTGGGCACACAAGTTCCCAAGATCCAGGCTGGCTGAAGCTAGGGGTGGATCTCAGTTCAGGGCCCTGTTGGGGCTGGTGTCTCTTTCTCTCCCTCTTTCAAACTCATGGGAGAAAAATACTTTTTAAAAAATTATTATTAAGAGATATATCAGGGGACCAGCAGTTAGCGTAATGGCTATGTTGCTGGACTCACACATAGTTGACCGTGGTTCGAGTCCCATCCCCGGTGGCTTAAACTCACGCTGGGCGCGTAAGCGTGAGTGCCCAGGATCCCGAGAGGAGAATGGAGGAGAAGGGATTGCGGCGTGGCCATCCCCCCTGGGGGGTGATTTCTCGCTTTCTGTCTCTCTGTCTGTCTGTCTGTCTGTCTGGCGAGCGCACGCGCCCTATAGCAAAAACCTCTCAAAAAAAAAAAAAAGAGAGCTATCAGAAGATTCAAGGCTATGGTGCTTGAGAGAATTTCTGTGCTTGATGTTTAAAAGAATGTAACAAATAGATGTTTTTCGCAGAATTTAACAAGAGTAGTGCCTTTTGTTCTTGTGGGTTGGAGCAGCTCTGTGGTTGATTGAGGGCCTTGGAGATAAATCACCTTTATAAAAATGGTTTTAAAATCTAACATGTCCTTGGCATTCATTCTCTTCACTCGGTATTAATGACAGTGATGTAGATAGGCAGGAGGCTACGTGTTTTCAGGTGTAAATTGTGGATAAAGAATAATGAACAGTTTCTTCTGGCCCAGTTTAGAAGTTGCTGAAGCATCTGCATTTCTTCCCATTGCTTAGATACCAGGAAGAACTAAGCAGCCTAGAGTAACAACAACAGAAAATGAGATGAAGGGTAGGGATTTTCAGAACTGGCACTAGAGGTAGGGAGGGAGAAAGTTAATAATGATAATGTCTCCTGAGACCCTAGAGAAAAACTGAGTATTAAGAACTGAAAAGCATCTCGCAGCCTCACTTCCGAGATGACAAAAGAAGGAACAACAGTCAGGCCAAAAAGGGCCATGGCCATGTGCATTCTATATGTTGCACGAACTACGCCTGAAGCATGCTCAAGGACAAGACTTTTTATTTATTTATTTTTTTAGAATTATTTTATTTAACGTTATTTATTTATTTAAATTTGGCCAGAGAGAGCAAGAAAGCAAGCCTCCAGGTCTGGGGCTCGAACCAGGGATGGCCATGTGGGAGTCCAGTGTCCTTAACCACCACGCTACCTGCCGGACTCAAGGCTGTTAAGTTTGTCATCCAAAACATAGTAGAGGCTGCAGTTTTCAGGGACATCTCTGAAGCAAGTGTCTTCGAAGCGCATGTGCTCCCCAAGTGGTATGTGAAGCTACATTCCTGTGTGAGTTGCGCCATTCATAGCAAGGTAGTCAAGAACCAATCTTGTGAAGCTTGGAAGGACCACCCCCCCACCCCGATTTAGACCTGCGGGTGCTGACTCTTGCCCTCCACCAAAGCCTATGTAAGGAGCTGAGTCTTTAAGGACAGAAGAACTGTCCTCTGAGAAAAATAAAATGCAAATTACACATTAAGGGGGGGGGTAAAAAAAACAAAGGCAGACAGGACCAGCAGATGGTATATTTGTTACATCACTGGACTCCCACATAGTTGACCAGGATTTGAGTCCCAGATCAGGCGGCTTAAAACTCACGCTGGGGGCGCGGGGCGCCCGGCGGAAGCCGCGCGGGGCGCGGGAGCTCATGCCCCCGGAGCGGCTGCGCCCGCCAACGAAAGAAGGCCCCCGCAGGAGCAGCAGCCACGGCGCCCGCCAATGGAAGACAGCCCGGGGGCTCACGCCCCTGCGCACAACAACAGCAGCAGAAGCAGCAGCCACGGCGCCCGCCAACGGACTTCCAGCTGTGGTCTCACCTGGCAGAG
>NW_006159713.1:6017314-6048087 GCF_000334495.1 Tupaia belangeri chinensis | reverse complement strand
CATATGGGTGTTGGGATGAAAAAAAAAAAAAAAATTTAAAAAAAAAAAAAAAAAAAAAAAAAAACTCACGCTGGGCATGTGTGTGTGTGTGCATGCATGCCCAAAGTCCCAAGAAGAGAATGGAGAAGGGATTGTAGCTTGGCCATCCTTGGGGGGGCAGGGGGGGGCTGATTTCTGGCTTTCTGTCTGTCTCCAGCAAGAACACGCGCCCTATAGCGAAAATCTCTCTCTCAAAAAAAAAAGAACTGAAAAACAGAAAAAGTCTGCATTTGGTCATGAAGTTTTATGTGTGTATGCTTCTTAGGTTTTCTCCATACTAACCTCACCAGGCTCCATACTAGTGGTAGGGAGGTTAACACATAAAAATGTAGTAGTAAAAACTTAGTAACATTGATACCAGCTAAAGTCATTCACTGTGTACCAAGCTCTTTTCTGAGTGTTTTTTCATTCTTACACCAATGCTGTAAAATAGGTATTATGCCCCAATTTTATAGATAAGAAAGTGAGATTTGGGGAAGTTAAGTCACTTGCATATAGTGTTAGCAAACGACCATTATTTCAATCCATGCAGATTGCCCAAGACAAATTATTAAAAGAGATCATTAAAAGAAGAGTCTGGGAAATCTGAAAAACAGAATAATCTGCCTTTAAGTAACAGAATTAACTGTACACACCAATTTTAAGTATCAAGATGGAGGCAATTGATAACTTGTCAGGAGGGCATGAACTTTACCCTCTTGCCATGTGCACCTGCCATGCCGTGTGCCTGATCGAGGGGTGAGGTGTGTGAGTGCAGACTGGCCACAACTCAGTAAGGGAGCTATTGTTGGGAAAGATGTCCTCATGAAATATGTGGTGAGTTTGTCAACACAGTGAACACAGAGAACTTTTCACCTAAGTATTTTAGAACTTTGCTTCCTTGACTTTCACTGTCTGCTGCAACACCAGCTCTCTCTCACACTTAGCCTTTATTCCTAAGCCTCTGCTTGGAATGCTTTCTTCCTCTCCCTCTTATCCACAGCTCTCTACTCATATAAGTCAAGTCCTTGGGAATCCTTGGACTTTGGTTTCCTCCCCAAGCTATTAGGTCCTCTCCTCAGGGCTCCCATAAGTAATAGTCTATACCTTAGGCCTGTCTTTATCACTGTACCTCATCAGCAGCTGCCACTCCCATCCTGTGTCTGCATCCTTTGCACCTCCCTGCTGGTCAGCCTCCTAGACTAATCTCACAGTAAGGGATTGAGTTTTAACATACTTTTTAGGTTCCCAGCTCTTAGCACAGAGCAGGTTCTTAACGACTGAGAAGACTTTGTGTTATATAATATGAAACTATGTAAAAAGCTTCTTATTACCCTTGAAGAAAAGAAGCATAATAATCTTTTTCCGGAAACAGTAGTTTGTCGCAGTGTTGTCTACTGGAAGAAAAAATGGTTCTTTCCAGGAACCCTCTGTGAGATCACAAAGATAGTTTCAGGTGAAAGCTTGAAAATTGTTTTTTTATATTTCTAATCCATCTTTGGGAAACCTAAATTGTAAAAAGTTGCTAGACCATGTTTGATTACTTGATTAAGAAAGGATTGTGGGGGGCTGGCAGGTGGCGTGATGATTCAGGCAGCTGGACTCCCATATGGCTGACCGTGGTTCGAGTCCCAGACCTGGCAGCTTGCTTTCTCACTTTCCTTCTCTTTCTCTGCCTCTCTCTGGTCAACTTCAAAAAATAAATAAATAAATAAAAAGATAAAATAATGACAATTAATAAAATTAATTCTTTTTAAAAAAGGAAAAGAAAGGATTGTGATGGCAGCTCCATAGCACAGTGATTAAGCAAAGCACATTGGGAGATGTTTCCCATGTGATGGACCACAGTTCAAATCCCAGCCCCAGATGCTTAAAAAAAAACACAATGGCACGTATGCATGCATGCTCAAAATTGTGATAGATAAAAGAAAAAAGGGTTGTAGTATGACCAGCTCCCCATGGGGGTGCTTTTCTCTTTCTCTAGTGAGCACACACCTCCTGTTGGATTTAAAGAACAAGATCTTTGGGGCTCAGTTGCAGTAGCATAGCAGTATCCCAATGCTTTGTGATACTGGGAACCACAGGAAAGATCACACTACAGTTCCTAGGTTGACCTGTATACACTGTGGGACTGTATTCACGGCTGACTAAGAATGGCTGGGAGAGGATCATAGTATGAGACTCTTTTTTTGTTCGTTTGTTTGTTTTTTTGGAGAGATTTTTCGCTATAGGGCATGTGCACTCGCCAGACAGACAGAAACATAGAGACAGAAAGCAAGAAATCACCCCCCGGGGGGGATGGCCATGCCGCAATCCCTTCTCCTCCATTCTCCTCTCGGGACCTTGGGCATGCACGCACACGCACCTGGCGTGAGTTTTAAGCCACTGGGTCTGGGATGCAAACTGCGGTCGACTACGTGGGAGTCCAGTGACATAGCCATTACGCTAACTGCTGGTTCCCGAAGAAAAGATGTTTTTAAAAAGAAAAATTATTCAGGGCTTCAATAAATTAATTAATTATTTATTTATTTATTGCAGAGATTTTTGCTATAGGGTGTAGGCACTCACCAGAAAGAGAGACACAAAGTGAGAAATCACTGCCCAGGGGGGATGGCCACACTGCAGTCCCTTTTCCTCCATTCTCCTCTCAGGATCTTGGGCACGCACGCACACACATGAGTTTAAGCCACCGGGTCGGGGGACTAGAACCGTGGTCAGCTACATAGGAGTCCAGCAGCATAGCCATTACACCAACTGCTGGTCCCTTCAGTAAATTTTAAGAGTGTAAAGGGATTGAGGCTGGCAGGTGGCATGGTGGTTAAGGGCACGGGACTCCCACATGACCAGCTGCCATTCAAGTCCTGGACCTGGCAGTTTGCTTTCTTACTTTCTCCCTCTCCCTTTCCCTCTCCTTCCCCCTCTCCCCTTCCCCTCTCTCTCTCTCTCTCTCTCTTACCCTGTCCCTCTCTTGTCAAATTATAAATAAATAAATCTAAATAATTCTTTTTAAAAAAATTAGAGTAAAAAAGAGTGTAAAGGGATCTAAAGACCAAAGTTTGAGAACTGCTGCTATAGGACAACGTTACTCTTTTTCCTTGAAAATCAAAACACACAGTTGTATTTCTCTGTCACCTTTGATCTTAGTATACCCCCTAGCCACTTATCTTTTAACCAAAGTAACTTCTATTTCACAGAGAAAACTGAGGGAAGAGGGTGGTGATGTCAGTACAACACAAGCCTTTATGTAGACTTGCAGAATTAATGAACACACACAGTATAGCTTCTACAACCACACACATCCCATTTATATCTTAAAGTGGCAACAGAGAACCAGTTCATTATGATAACTCTAAGCTGTAACTTTTCTAGAGCGTGTAAAAATGAGCAAACGTCTTTAAACTGTGGTGTGGATGCGGTTTTGCACTGCTAAGTCATTGTGCCCACAAGCAGAAACCACATGGGAGGCTGGGTTCAATTTGAGGTCCATCGTAAAGGCTGGGCAAGGATGTGCACCTATAATCCCAGTGATTCAGAAGGCTGAAGAAGGAGGTTCAGGAACTTCCAACTGGCCTGGACAACATGTGGAGACTCTGTTTGAAAGAGCTGGCACGTACCTGAAGCCCCAGCTACTTGAGAACCTGAACAGGAGGCTCATGTCATAGCAAGACACTCTAAGTATGTAAACTTAAAATTATGCTTAGTAATCAGTATATCTGTATCCTATCTTTCTTAGAAATTTTTGACTTAGTCAATGATTAATTGATTCATTAAATAATCTATTGTTAATATTAATCCAAGATTTGAAGTTATCTAAAGATCTCAGGTTGTCTTTACATTGACATTACAAAATATAATTATTCTCCGAAAACTCCACTTCCCCAGTCTAATTATGAGAAAAACAGCAGATAGGGCCAGTCTCATAGCATAATAGGTAAGGGAACTGGATTCTACATGGCTGGCTAAAATTCCAATCCTGGCCCTGGTGGCTTGAAAATTATAATGGGCATATATGTGTGTCAAAAATCCTGACAGGATGGAGAAGGGATTGCAGTGTCACTGTGCCCAATTGGGGGGGCATTTTCTTCTTTTTTTGTTTCTATCATTCTGTCTCTGGCAAGCATGTGACCTCTGGCAATTCAAAACAAAACATAAAGAAAAAGAAAATCAGATAAATTCCATTGGAGCATTCTATAGTATACCTGACCAGTGTTCCCCGAAACTGTCAGTCATCAAAAACAAGCAAAATCTGAAACTACCTCAGCCAAAGAGAGCCTTTGGAGACATGACGACTAAGTGTAATGTAGTAACCTAGATGGACTCTAGAATAGAAATACGTAAAAACTAGGGAAATCTGAATATCATGTAGTCTTTTTTTTTTTTCTTTTTTTTTTGAGAGGTTTTTGCTATAGGGCGCGTGCGCTCGCCAGAAAGACAGAGACAGAGAGACAGAAAGCGAGAAATCACCCCCCAGGGGGGATGGTCACGCCACAATCCCTTCTCCATTCTCCTCTTGGGATCTTGGGCATGCACGCACATGCACCCGGCGTGAGTTTTAAGCCACCAGGTCCAGGACACGAACCACGGTCGACTACATGGGAGTCCAGTAACATATAGCCATTACGCCAACTGCTGGTCCCATCATGTAGTCTTAATACTGTATCGATTTGTGTACATTAATCATAACAAATGTTCCACACCAGTATAAAATGTTAACCATAGAACTGGGGGCTGGGCTATTCAGAAACCATATTATCTGCTCAGTTTTCTGTAAATATAAAATTGTTCTCTTTTTTTTTGTTATTGTTAATATTTTTTTAAATTGCTATAGGGCATATGCAGTTGCCAGAGAGAGTAAGAGAAAGAGAGAAGGAAAATGAGAAAACAAGCCGCCAGGTTGGGACTTGAACTGTGGTGAGCCATGTGGGAGTCCAGTGCCTTAACCATCATGCCACCTGCTGGTCATGAAACTATTCTAAAAAATAAAATATTAACAAAAAAGTAAAAACAGTGCCTAACAGATGGCATGGTGATTAAGGCACAGGATCCCACATAGTTGACTCCATGGTTCAAGTCCTGGACTCAGTGGCTTGAAAATCACAATGATTGGACACCAGTGCATGTTTGCCCAAGATCCTGAGAGGAGAATGCAGAGAAAGAGATTGCAGCATGGCCATCCTCCCTGGGGAGGGTGATTTGGCCCTCCCCCGACTCTCCTTCCCTCCCCGGCCAGCACACACACTCTATGGCAAAAATCGAAAAAAGAAAAAAAAGAGTAAAAACACATAGTTACTGGGACCAGCAGATGGCATAGTGGTTACATCATTGGATTCCCACATGGGTGGCTGCTGTTCAAGTCTCAGATCCAGTGCCTTGAGTGTGCCCAAAATCCCGAGAGGAGAATAGAGGAGGGATTGAGGTGTGGCTATCCTGCCAGGGGTGATGTCTCACTTTCTGGCTCTCTGGCAAGCACACACACCCTATAGCAAAAATCTCTCTTTAAAGAAGAAAATGTTACCAAAATGTTACCATTGAAATTAGAAGCTTATCAGGACCTGCTGCCCCAGAACTCACAGGGGTAGGCAGCTGGTGTGGGAGGTGATTAGGGGCTGTGACAGTATGGGGGGACTCCACAACAGTGCCTTACAGGGCCACTTTGTGGAAGCAAAGTAAAAGTTGATAAGAATAGAATGCATGGAGAGGGAAAAACTTAGGTAGTTGTGAAGGCCCGATGCCATGTATGTCAAATTGATATCTTCTGATGGTCATGAATTTATGTAAAAAGAGAACACGCACTGACATCAGGAACAATAAAAGCCATGTTGAGTGGCCAGGTCAGTTTGCTGAGAACAAAACCAATGAAGTCAGTTTTAGAGAGATTCCTTCACATGTGCTATCAAAAGTATGCATGTATTTTACATATAAGGTTTGCTATACTAATGACTCCACTGAGATTCCTGAATTCCCAATCACTCCTGAAATTGCACTGGAACTGCTGCTGTTGGCTGTAAACTTACTAGATTGTTAAATGAAATAAATTATAATAAACCATTCAAAAATAAATAAAAATTTATCAGGATAATAATTCAATTTAGTTTAGCAAATATCCATTTTCATTATTTTAAATATTATATAGGAGTAATGTTAGCTTAATTTATTAGTAAACCAATGTAAGTTTAGGAAGAGAAAACCCATATAGAATAAAATGTATGCTGGATTAGAATCAATAGGAACAGGAACCAGCAGTTGGTGTAATGGCTATGTTGCTGAACTCCCATATTGTTTACCACAGTTTGAGTCCCAGACCCAGAGGCTTAAACTCACACTGAGTGCACGCCCAAAATCCCGAGAGGAGAATGGAGGAGAAGGGATTGTAACGTGGCCATCCCTCTTGGGGATGATTTCTCGCTTTCTTTCTCTCTGTTTCTGTCCTTCTGGTGAGCTCATGTCTCTATAGCAAAAACCTCTCCAAAAAGAAAAGAATCAATAGGAACAAATAAAGGGCATAGTTAATTTTATTAAATCAAAATTAAGCTAGTCTCATTTACCAAAGATTTACCTTACTTATGTGAACTTGAATTCCTAAAATATTTCTGGGATTATTTCTTTTTTGTTTGTTGTTTTGCTTGGTCAATAGGTTTATTGTCTTTATCTAGAAAAAAATTTTTTTCTTAAGAGAGGTTTTTGCTATAGGGCACGTGTGCTCGCCAGACAGACAGAGAGAGAGAGATAGAAAACGAGAAATCACCCCCCAGGGGGGATGGCCACGCCGCAATCCCTTCTCCTCTCGGGATCTTGGGCACGCATGCACACACGCCCGGCGTGAGTTTTAAGCCACCTGGTCCAGGACGCAAACCGCAGTCAACTACATGGGAGTCCAGCGACATAGCCATTACGCTAAGTGCTGGTCCCTAGAAAATTTTCATAGAAAATTGTTTAGCTCTCAGCAGCCTGCTTCTAAGCTCTGTGGATGATTGTCTTCTTCTGAGCTACCCGATTTTCCTTCTAGGCAAAGAACACTTTAGGACAGTTCTGCCTCTTCTTTTTAACCTTTCTTGGACTTCTTTTCATAGACTGGATTCTTGTATAGCAGCATGAGCTTTCTTCTATATCTCCCCATGGTGTCTGGAGTTACATTGTTCCATATGTGTGGCATTAAGTAATATATATAATTCACAGCATTCTGACCCACAGTGTGCTTTTCATACACTTCTGCATTAAATTCTTGCTTGCAGAATCATAACCAGAAAAATCATTTGGTATTATGAAGGATAGACAATCCTCTAACCACAGCTCTCTTCAGGGCCCTAAAGACTTTATTGCCAGTGGTAGTTCTGACAAGATCTGTATCCAAATAATAATTGAATGCATCTGCTATTGACTGTTTCACCACCAATGTTTTCTACATTGTATTCATCTTTGGTCACTTCTACTTGGCCTTCCTAGAGCTTGTTCATGCTCAAACTATTTAGAAGCCTGCAGGTAGCAGCAGACCAGTACAACATGCTGCAGCATGATTTATTGGGCCAGTCTTCAGGCGGTATTATGGTAGTTCATGTGCATAAGCTGTACAAACTATATATCCCCTTCAATACAGGTATAGCAACCTGACAATGATATCTGTGTTACAATTATCCTGTATGCAGTATGTTGTACTTATTTTTTTCTGGGCTCTCCAAACATTTCTGAGCATAATCAGTTTTACCTTCTCATCATCAATTTCATTTGGTATCTCTTAAAGTAAACCTTATTTAAAAAAAAATTACTTAGGGTTTTTTATTATTATTATTATTTAATTTTACCAGAGAGAGGGAAAGTGAGAAAGCAAACTGCCAGTTCCAGGACCCAAACCGCACTTAGCCATGTGTGAGTCCAGTGTATTAACCACTACACCATCTGCAAGCCCTAGTAGGCCTTATTCTTGACAACTTTAACAAGTTCCATTCTGCAGAACAGAGATCTCCTTCCATGACTCAACACAGAAGTGCTGTAGGTAGGAAACAAACCTGAGTTCATTTCTTTAGGAAAAACAAAATTTAAGTCTAGCATGTAGAAAGTACTAGAAATTTGGTTTCCTGGGAACTTTAGGAATCTTTGATTACTATAAGGACTTATTTAAAATATCTGTGACACGCCGGGTGTGTGTGTGTGCGTGCCAAAGATCCCGAGAGGAGAATGGAGGAGAAGGGGTTGTGCCGTGGCCATCGCCCCTGGGGGTGATTTCTTGCTTTCTGTCTCTCTGTCTGTCTCTGTCTGTCTGGCGAGCACACGCACCCTATAGCAAAAACCTCTCCAAAAAAAAAAAAAGAGTAAACATAGAAAGAACGCAGGGGCCAGCAGGTAGTGTGGACTCCCACATGGCCGACCCCTGGGGGGGGGTGGCCCACAGTGACTGCAATCCCTTCTCCTCCATTCTCCTCCAGGGAGCTTGGAGCATGAATGCACATATGCCTGGCATGGGTTTCAAGCCATCAGGTCCAGGACTTGAACCACACTCAGCCATGTGGGAGCCCAGTGACGTAACTGCTACGCCATCTGCTGTCCTTCATGGGTCTGGATTTTTAAAACTAAAATTTTTTTTATTGATTTAAGCTCCAAACAGGCAAAGGGAAACAAAAAGACTTAACTCAGGGACTAAACAGTGCAACAGTAAAATGCAGTGTTCTGCAAACCTATGTGGATAGGTTCCAGGTTTGGGTCCAGAGACACCCCTTCCCTGGTACACAGGGCACAGTGATCTGGGACTAGATCCTGACATCAAGACCGTGGTGAAGGTGCTTATTTTCTGTCTATCTGCCTGCCTTTCTCTCCCACTCATGGAAGAAATAAACTTAAAAGAGGGGGATCCAGCAGATGGCATAATGGTTATGTTGCTAGATTCCCACATAGTTGACCGTAGTTCGAGTTGAAGACCCAGCAGCTTAAAACTCACACTGGGCGCATGTGCGTGCGTGCCCAAAATCTCAAGAGGAGAATGGAGGAAACGGGTTTGCGATGTGGCCACACTCCCAGGTGTGATTTCTCACTTTTTGTCTCTGTTTCTCTGCCAAGCGCATACACCCTGTAGCAAAAATCTCTCTCTAAAAAAAAAAAAAAAAAAGAAAGGACTTAAATCAGATTCTCTGCTGTCTCTTACCTGGCAGAGATTAGATCTTTGCCATCCTTCTACAGAGATTCCTGAGTATTTAGAGCATAAAACCAAATGGTTGCCATTATTGTTGCCATAAATGAGAACTAGCTTATTAGCCTTAAGTGAACCAGAAACAAAATCCCAAGTCAGAGAGGGCAGAGAACAAACTAGAGAAACAAATTTCTCATTCTGCGTTCTGTTGACACCTGGGCCTCTTCTGGGAATCAAGGGAAGATGAGATGCACTTTCCAACCCATGCGTCCAGCCTAGTCAGCTCCCTCTAATGGGCATTGATGACCTCGAAGACTGTTAAAGGATAGTTATGGTTTGCCTTCTTTTTTTTTTTTTTTAATAAAATCAAAATTCTTGTACAAATATACAATGATAATACCAAACACTCTAACTGATTTAGTAATGAGGAACTAATAATTTGTCAAAACTAGATACTCCTGGAGAGTTTTAATTTCTCAATATCTAGCAAGTCCCTTCCTTTCCGCCCCTACTATCCCAATCCTGGTTCAGGTCCTCATCTCTTTGTCCAGATGAGTAACAAACCAGTTCTCTCAATGATCCTTCTACATCCACCTGTACCCTACCTTGCAACCAGATGGACTCTAAAGAATGCAAACTATTGTCCTCCACAGAATGATTTTGGGGCACCCCCTTCTGCTTTTCTTAGCAGTTGTATTGAAATGATTGGTCTTCTCCACTCCTCTGCAAGGTATTTTGAAGTCTTTTACATTGTCATTCCCCTCACCTGATCGCCCACCCCACCCCACCCCCCAAAAAAAGCTTTAATGATTCTCCATGTTCCTCTATAATCAAGGCAGGGCCCAGGAACCTGTATGTTTAATATAGCTTCCAAATCAGTCTCTTAAGTTTGAGAACAGTCTAAAACTCAAGCCCCTTAGGGGATCAGATAATACTCTTACATGACCTTTGCTTACTTCTCTCGTCTCATCTTTCACTACACTCATCTTTCACTATGCTCAGCTTCTTACCACCACAGTATTTTACTTGAAGTATCCTTTGTCTAGAAATTTAGGTCAGGTTTAGGTTGCTTTTTAAAGCCTATACACGTTGGGCCAGCAGGTAGCATGGTAGTTAAGGCGGCTTGGCTAGCTCCATAAGGTTCAAGTCCTGGACCCAGCAGTGTGAAAGAGTTCAAGTCCTGGACCCAGCAGCTTGAAAGACCTCCAGGAACATGTACATGCATGCCCACTCCAAATCCTCAAAGGAGAATGGTGGAGAAGGGATTGCAGTGTGGCTACCCGCCCCACCCCACCCCACCCCAGTGCTTTCTCATTTTCCCTCTTTCTCTCCAGGAAGCACATGTGCCCTATAGCAAGAGAAAAGCCTATACTACACATGTACCCTGTCCTCCCCAGAATGATTTTGGCCTCCCTCTTCTGCTTTTTATAGCAGTTGTATTATGCTTGATCTTCTACAAGGTGCTTTGAAGTCTCACATTGTTGGATAATTGCTGCCCGTTATGCCCTATGCTAGTAAACACAAGATATTTGTTGATAATGGCTCTTTGGCAGATCACAGATGCCTGTGACCATGTGGATCTAGCTAATATGACTGAACTAATGTATTTTTCATTTCAGCTCCTGGTGGGCCCATGTGGAAATGGGACCCCCAGATCCCATCCTGGGAGTCACCGAAGCCTTTAAAAGGGACACCAACAGCAAAAAGATGAATCTGGGAGTTGGTGCCTACCGGGATGACAACGGAAAGCCTTATGTGCTCCCTAGTGTCCGGAAGGTGAGCTTGCCATCCATCTGTTGAGTCAGGGGCTCCTGGAGAAAGGCAGAAAGAGTGCTGGACCAAGCGTCCGAAGTCCTGGTTCTTGTTCTGGTTCTTGTTCTGGCACTAAGCACTCAGGTTTTTCTGGACTTTCATCTCCTTGGCTGTAAAAGTGAGAAATTGGAATCACATAGTGTTTCCTAAGATTGAACTTTCTGTGTTCCTGGGATAATCCATAAAACAGGCATCTTGTTTAACTCTAAGAATATACAAGAAGACCAAAGATTTAGATACTGTCTGTAGTAAGAAGAATAGCCCTTTGTCAATGAGGGTCACTGTTGCTATTATATTTTGCATTTCTCTTATTCTGGTTGCCTTAAAACTCTCATATATAAGCATGCTCTGTCCTGCATGATAAATGGAATCCTTTTTTTTATTCATTCTTTCCCGTTTATTTTTGTTATTGCTATCGGTTAACATCATAGCTATCTTTTTCTTTAGAGAGATTTTTGCTATAGAGCACATGCATTTGCCAAAGAGACAGAAAGAATCAGAAAGCAAGAAATCACCCCCCAGGAGGGTTGGCCATGCCACAGTCCCTTCTCCGGCATTCTCCTCTTGGGATCTTGGGCATGCATGCACACACACCCAGTGTGAGTTTTAAGCTACCGGATCCAGGATTCCAACCATGGTCGACTATGTGGGACTTCAGCGATGTAACCATTACACCACCTGCTGGTCCCAAGAAACCTTTTGAAAAATAATATTAGGTTGTCAGAAAAATCATGACATATTTTTTCTATGCAAAAATGCATCATGACTTTTCTGACAATAGTAACAAATAAGATAAAAATAAGATTTGCTTCCAAAATTTAACTTATAAAACTTCCACTGTTAACCATAGTAATTCCAGGTAGGGAGAAGAAACTAATGAGTGCATTTTCTATTGTTTAGGCAGAAGCTCAGATTGCTGCAAAAAATTTTGACAAGGAATACCTGCCCATTGGAGGACTGGCTGAATTCTGCAAGGCATCTGCAGAACTGGCGCTGGGTGAGAACAGCGAAGTGTTTAAAAGTGGCCGGGTAAGCTCAGCAGACTCTGGGTTCATTCAAATTAGATAACTTGATTTGTAATGTATTGAATACTTTAAGGTACCTGCACTATTGCAGGTAAGTCTTCTTTCAATAGTAAACAGAGCTGCCCTTATAGCCTACTGGTTAAGGGAGCTAGATCCTACATGAGCTGACTATGGTTCAAATTCCAGCAATAACAGCTTGAAGGACATGATTGACACCTGTGTATGCCCCAGATCTCAACAAGGTGGAGAAATGGAGAAGGAATTGTAATGTGACCACTCCCCATATTGGGGAAGTGCTTTCTCCATTTCTTTATCTTTCTATCTCCCTCTCTGTCTCTATTGCTCATGAGCCCCCAGTAATTAAAAAAAGAAAAGGAGGGACCAGCAGTTAGCGTAATGGCTATGTCACTGGACTCCCATGTGGTCAACTGTGCTTTGAGTCCCCAACACAGTGGTTAAACTCACGCTGGGTGTGTGTGCATGCAAATGGAGTAGAAGAGATTGCAGCGTGGCCATCCGCCCTGGGGAGTGATTTCTCACTTTCTGTCTCTCTGTCTCTTTCTGGCGAGCGCACGCACACTATAGCAAAAACCTCTCCTGAGCAAAAAAAAAAGAAAAGGAAAAAATACTATTGAATATTTTTTAAAATAAGTAGACGGGACCCGTAGATGGCATAATGGTTACATCATTGGACTCCCACGTAGTCAACCACAGTTTGAGTCCTGGACCTGGCAGCTTAAAACTCACGCCAGGTGCATGTGTGTGTGTTCTCAAAATCCCAGGAGGAGAATGGAGCAGAAGGGATTGTGGCATGGCCAAACCTCCCCAGGGGATGATTTTTCAATTTTTGTCTCTCTGTCTCTCCGGCAAGTACACAATGCGCTATAGCAAAATTCTCTCTATAAAAAACTTAATAAAAATAAGTAGGCAACAATTAAAAGAGTTGATATGTAGCAATGCCAATTCTAAAAATGAACTGGTCATTCTGAACATGTAGTTCTAGATGTGACTGATCGATTCTGTGATGCTTTTGTTATTAGTCTTCATGAGCTTATATTACATTGACTGTACCTTAGAAATGCCTGGCTATGCCTCATTTTAGGCCTTTTATCTGCCCCTACTCTCAGATCCTAAGCTTCCAGCTTACATGAAGAAACAATCAGGAAATAAATTACAAGTGGGCTATGGGGCTGACTCGCTCCTCTGCTGTCCCTTCATAGCCAGTTTGGACAATGAAAGAGATAAGGCCATACTCTCAATGTGTGAGTTCATGTTTGCTATGGTCTACTTTCTCTTGAAAAAAAAAAAAAAAAGAATGTTATCATTAATGAATGCATTTGTATTTTTTTCTAGATTAAGTCTGGGAAAAATATATATTAAGTTAGAAAAATTAACCAACATTCTATCCCCCACTGCCCCCTTTGAAAAACTAGAATAAATAGTTTATTTGTAAAACTGGTCTAAGTACACACATAGTTTGTTAACTCCAAGGAAAGCATATAGGGTGATGTACCCCTTTTTTTCTTTCTTTCTTTTTTTTTTTAATCCCTTTTTTAAAATTTTTGCTAGAGGGCAAAGATACTACTAGAGAAAGACAGAGAGAAAGGGAAAATGACAGATCCCTCCTGCTGGAGCATGGCCATGCCACAGTCACTTCTCCATGTCTCCATTCAGGATTTGGGGCACTCAGGCCAGCATTTTTTTCCAAGCCACCAGGTCTGAGACCCAAACTGTATGGTTGGCCATGCAGAATTTAGCTGCCTTAACCACCAAGACAAGAGCTAGCCCGTAATCATTATCTTAAGTCAGACCAAACAGTGTGATTAATTGCTAGCCATATAACCAAATCACCTGTGACCCCACATGAGAACTTCTGTATTTGTAATTCCTGTTGTGATTTTGCTTAGTCTGTGTCTGTCTGGACACTAACAAGTATGAGACTGACGGGTGTTTTTCCCCCAGTTTTTTGTTTGTTTTGTTTTTTTCATTTAGGTCTTATAAGAGTGGCCTGTTTTAAAATAACATCAGCTTTTATGAGTTGCTATGCCTCTGTGAATCATTAATATTATCAGATCTACAGTCTGGTTTTTATTTCTATCACGCCAAAAATTGCAGAGACAGACTTTAAAGAATTCTTCATTTGGGTTCCCCCTGTTACATCCACTATCATATCAGTCTAGAAAATAGATTTTTGTCTTATAGAGTTTCATACCTCTATAGTAAACCAACCAACCAAAAAAAAAAAAACCCCGTAAATTTACTATGTTTCTTTATTCACTCCTTAAAGTTGACCAACTTGGGGGCCAGAAGGTGACAAGGCAGTTAAAAAAGGTACTGGATTTCCACGTGGCTGACCATAGTTCAAGTCCCGGACCTAGTGGCTTACTTTCTCACTTTCTCTTTCTCACATATATGCCCTATAGTAAATTTTATAATAATAATAAATAAATTTTTTTTTAAAGTTGACCAGTTTGAAAAAACAGCTTTATCTTAGGCATCTTTCTGTTAGCCAAAAGATGAATATTTTCAGATTATGAACACTCATAGACAGGGATCTCTTCAACAGCCTTTTAAAATGTAGTAATGTTATCCTAATATACTTGTTAACATGCTTTTCAAGGAACTTTGAAAAGAGCCATTCCATTTTGTATCATTCTAGAGTAATATTTTGATGTAGGAACTGTTCCTCGTATCTTTTTTGTTTGTTCATTTGTTTGTTCGCTGTTTTACTATAGGGCACTTGCACTCACTAGAGAGAGAAGAGAGAGAGAAAGTGAGAAAGCAAACCCCGGGAATGATGGTCACACTACAGTCCCTTCTCCTTTCTTCTTTCAGGATTTTAGGTACACATGTATATGCACCTGGTGTTTTTTCAAGCCTCTGAGTCTGAGACAGGAACTACATAGTTGGCATGTGGATCCAGCCCCCTTAACCTCTGTACCACCTGCCGGCGCAAGTGTCTTTTTTACATTTTTATACAAATCACTTACATTTTGTGTTGAGGAAAATTTTTTGTGTCCTGAAAGTCCTTCATATAACTTGGGATGATAAATGGATCACATACCATAGGAATTAGCCTTTAAGTATGGAAGGTACTGCCTTTGTGGGCTAGGCCTCCAGGGAATGTCAAACATAACTGACCATGGGTGTCTCTCCTATAGTTTGTCACTGTACAGACCATTTCTGGAACTGGAGCCTTAAGGATCGGAGCCAGTTTTCTGGTGAGTATGGAAACTCCATTCAGGAAAGACCTGCAAGTTGAGGATGACAGGGTTTCCCATTGTACATATATTTGACTGCTGAGCCGGAAAGAGATTTCCTCTTTTTACAAAGTGGTAGGTTTCCCATTCCCTGATTTTAAAAACTGAAAATATTTTAAAGAAATATGAAGAAAGAATAATAGTAATAATAATAAATTCTATTGAGCCCTTACTATTACTAGGGAGTCGTTGTAGTCTAGCTTATTTAATCCTTAGGAAGGAGACACAATCGACCTCATTTTGCAGATGAAGAAAGTAAGGACCAGCTGTGGTGGCACAGTGGTAACTACATGCTATGATGCTCAGGCCACTGAGAAAGTCCTCCGTTCATGTCCCAGTGTCACCCTGCACATACAAGGCACATGCATACATGCTGGCGATCCTAGCTGGTTATGGGTGGATCTCTGTGGGCAGACCCTGTTGGAGGTGCTCTCCACCCCACTGAAAAAAATAAATAACCTTAGGAAAAAAGTTTAAAAGTCAGGCCCAATAGGTCCTTGGCCATATAGCCAGTATAATTGTCCGAGCTAGGCTGTCTCGTTGAGTCAGTCTCTCAACCACAGAGAAAAGCCAGGTTGCAGTGGAGAAAAACGTCCTTTCAGTAGAATATACATTTTTGGGCTCTCTCTGCTTAATTTTTATTCCCTTTCATCCTATCTTTTAGCAAAGATTTTTTAAGTTCAGCCGAGATGTCTTCCTGCCCAAACCATCCTGGGGCAATCACACACCCATCTTCAGGGATGCTGGCATGCAGCTACAAGGTTATCGATACTACGATCCTAAGACTTGTGGTTTTGACTTCTCAGGCGCCATGGATGACATTTCGGTAAGCGTGGCT
The DNA here is from genome assembly GCF_000334495.1 of Tupaia belangeri chinensis. Classification (NCBI taxonomy): domain Eukaryota; kingdom Metazoa; phylum Chordata; class Mammalia; order Scandentia; family Tupaiidae; genus Tupaia; species Tupaia belangeri. The sequence goes on along the minus strand of NW_006159713.1, from coordinate 6,032,016 downwards.
TTCAGGGTGGGAGGAATGAAGGAACAAAGAATAACCTCCTTGTGGACATTATATATTCTCTCTCTGAGTCCTGATGTCTGACTTAAAATACTGACCCAGACTTTGAGTTAACTTTGTCACTTATCAAATGATAGTGACCCTGTGACATTTCAGATAAACTATCTCTTTTACAGCAGTCATCTCTTGGTTATTTTTCTCTTTAGAAAATTCCAGAGAAAAGTGTTCTTCTCCTGCATGCCTGTGCCCATAATCCCACAGGAGTGGACCCTCGCCAAGAGCAGTGGAAGGAGATCGCAGCAGTGGTGAAGGTGAAGAGTATGAACTGATTAGTGACAGTTCTGTGTTTAGTGACTAGCCTTCTTAACAGCAAGAATTAATTAACGTCGAGCCTACAGGAAATTTTACATATAGATGCTGCCAGGAAAGGGCTCCTTGTTTGCCTAATTGGTAGTCTGTGATTGATGATACATAAGCAGTTTGAAAATAATTTGGGGCCAGCCTCAGAGACTAGTGGTTAAGGGAGCCAGAGCCCACATGACTGACAGTGGTTTGAATCTCAGCCCCAGTGGCTTGATATGTGCATATATGCCCCAAATCCCGACAGGATGAAGAAATGGAGAAGGGATTGTGGCATGATCACACTTCATTGGGGATGCTTCCCGCCTCTCCCCTCAATGTCTATTATTGGCTGGCCTCCACTGGTCCCAGGATATTTGCCATTGGTGTTTTCTTAGTGTCTCTTTGTGGAAACATACCTATCACACAAAAAGAAAAAAATATATAGGCAAATATCTTAACTCAAATAAAAACATCTCCTAAACTGCCATAAGGGGAGAAAATTGTCTCTATGGGGCAGACGAGATCCTAAGAAGCACAAGTAACCATCTAGGGCATCTTCAGACAAGCTGTCTAAAGCTTTGGTCCTCTCTTTCCTTCCCAGAAAAAGAATCTCTTTGCTTTCTTTGACATGGCCTACCAAGGCTTTGCTAGCGGTGATGGTAACAAGGATGCCTGGGCTGTGCGCCACTTCATCGAACAAGGCATTAATGTTTGTCTCTGCCAATCATACGCCAAGAACATGGGCTTATATGGTAAGCTAAAGGACCCAGTGTGGTATGTGCTCTGATGAGTCTGAAGAGGAACTTGGAGAGAATGCCATAATGGCATCGAGTTTGGGGAATGTGTGTGCATGTGTGTGAGTATGTGTGTCCCTTCTTAACCAGGTAAGAAAAGGTGGTATAGGGAGTGTACTGATTTTTTTTTTTTTTTTACCCATTATCTTCTTTGATGTCTTTTAATTCCTTCAATAAAGAAAAGTTACTACTGCTTCTCTAAACAAAAAAAATTGATTGATCCATGAGCCAAGAAGATAGATAGAATATAGAGACTTGAATGCTCTTGAGCACTCAGACTTTCTGTTGTGCCTGGCTTATCAACCTGGGTGCTGAAATAGTTGCTATTTATAGTAGTTTATGTTTGTGGTCCTTCTGATAGAAAGATAATATGTAGCATATTTTATCATGATTTGCTTTAGCATGTTAAATAGAAGAACTGTAAGATAAGATCCATGTTGTCTTTTCAGGTGAGCGTGTGGGAGCCTTTACTGTGGTCTGCAAAGATACTGATGAAGCCAAAAGGGTAGAGTCACAGTTGAAGATCTTGATCCGTCCCATGTATTCCAATCCTCCTCTCAATGGGGCCCGGATAGCCTCTACCATTCTGAACACCCCCGATTTGCGAAAGCAATGGTAAAGACTCATTGCTACTCCCCAGCCTCCCACCTGTTCCTACCAGTCTTAAAGTTGGTTTATATGAGGGGGTCTTTATAATGTTCAGGGAAGTGCTTATAAAAAAACCTGTACATGGTTTTCAACTTTTTTCTTTTATCTTTTGTTTTTTTCTTTAGTTTTTTTTTTAGTTTTTTGCTATAGGGTACATGCACCACTCATGAAAGAGAGAGAGACAAAGGAAGTGAGAAATCACCCCCTCCCCCAATGGGATTGGCCATGTTGTAATGCCTTCTCTTGGGATTTTGGGCATCCACATCCACGTACACCTGGCATGTTTTTCAAGCTACCAGGTCCAGGACTCAAACCGCACAGTCAGTCATGCAGGACCCAGCCACCTTAACATCCACACCACCTGCTTGCCCTCATTTTTTTTTTTTTCTTTTTTCTGGTACCAAAATAAACTTATTACTTTAATTCCATTTTCCATGAACTTTTTGAAACCCCCTCATCATCACCCTCTAGCAATACCTCATATTCCATGTATGGAAGAAGGGGAAGGGAGAACAGAATTATTTCGTCATTACTTTCAAACAAATAAATTGGTGTTTACCTGTGAAAGGCATAAATCAGAAATGAGCAGTTCCTTTTACTCTGTCATTTCCATGTTAAGTAAAATGTGAATCAAGCTCAGTGTTGAAGTCCTTACATAAGAAAACTTCCATAAGAATGCCAATATTTTTTGTAAGAATTATTTATTTATTATTATTATTATTATTTTAAAATTTGCTAAAGGACACATACACTGACCAGAGAAGACAGAGAGAGAAAGTGAGAAAGCAAGCCACCAGGTCCAGGACTCTAAACTATAGTTGACCATGTGGGAGTCCTGTGCCCCAACCACCACGCCATCTACCAGCCCCAAGTATACCATATTTTTGTTTTTGTCCTAATAATAGCTAGTATTGATTAAGTATTTCTGCATCTTTCTTTCTTTCTTTATTTTGGAGAAGATTTTGGTATAGGGCGCATGCACTCACCAAAAGACACAGAGAGAGACAGAAAGAAAGAGACAGAAAGCAAGAAATAACCCCCTGGGGGATGGCTATGCCACAATCCCTTCTCCATTCTCTTCTTGGGATCTTGGGAGCACACACTCCTGGCGTGAGTTTAAACCACTGGATCCGGGACTCCAGCCACAGTTGACTACATGGGAGTCCAGCGACATAGCCATTACGCCAACTAGTGGTCTCACATCTTTTTTTTTTATTATCTACACTGTAACAATCTCAACACCTGTTCTGTTCTCTCGCTCTCTCTTTTTTTCCTTGGAGAGGTTTTTGCTATAAGGCACATGCACTCACCAGAAAGACAAAGACAGGGAGACAGAAAGCGAGAAATCATCCCCTGGGACGATGGCCACGCCGCAATCCCTTCTCCTCTTGGGATCTTAGGTATGCCCGTACACGAACCCGGCGTGAGTTTAAGCCACTGAGTCTGGGACTCGAACCACAGTCAGCTACATGGCAGTCCAGTGACATAGCCATTATGCCAACTGCTGGTCCTGTTCTGTTCTCTAAATTAGGATTATTCAATCTTTTGACTACAGTTCACATAAAAAATATATTTGACATCATAACTTCAACTATACATTGCTTATATGCATATATTATTTCTTCAATGTGTGAGAGAAAGACAGCACCCCCAACAGGATCTTAATGCCATGATTCACACCACTTATGGTTCTAAGCATTTCAGATAAGGGATACTCGATCTGTATTTTAGTGTTTAACCCACAACTTTTGCCCTCATCTTCCTGTGTTTTAGAGTGTTTCATTGACTTCTTTTAATATTCAAATACATTAAGTATTTTAGTTGCCTGATCAAAATAATGTTCTGAATGAAAACAGAATGCCATAAAAAACTGTTTTCAGGCCAGCAGGTGGCACAGAGGTGGAGGTTAAAGTGACTAGAACCCTTGGGGCCAGCAGGTGACATTGTGGTTAAGGCACTGAACTCCCACATAGCCGATCGTGGTTAGAGCTCCAGACCTTTGGCTTTCTCTCTCTCTTTCTCTGATGAGTGCACTTACCCTGTAACAATTTTTTTTTAATATTTACTAACTTCTATTTATGTGTTTTGTTTTGTTTTTTAATTTGACAGGAGAGAGTCACAAAGAGAGAAGAAGAGGGAAAGTGAGAAAGCAAGCTGCCAGGTCTCGGGAGTAGAACTGTGGTCAGACATGTGGAGGTCCATTGCCTCAACCATCATGCCACCTGCTGGCCCTCTATAACAAATTTTTAAAATAATAATATTAATATATATTTTTTTTTTAATAAAAGACTAGATCCCACATAACCAACTGCATGGTTCACATCCTGGACCTAGCGGCTTGAAAGTCACACTGGGAGGACCAGCAGATGGTGTAATAGTTACATCACTGGATTCCCACATAGGCTGCGGTTTGAGTCCCAGACCCAGCAGCTTAAAATTCACACCGGGTATATCTGCATGCATACCCATGATCCCAAGAGGAGAGTGAAAAAGAAGGGATTGCAGCATGGTCATCCCCCCTGGGGGAGGGGGGTGATTTCTTGCTTTCTGTGTCTCTGGCAGGCACACGCATGTGTAGTCATGCCCAAAAATCCTGAAAGGAGAATAGAGAAGGGATTGTGACATGTTCACCCATATGGGCCCCCCCAAGTGGGGGTAGTTAGTGATTTCTCACATTCCCTCTCTCTGTTTCTCTCTGACAAGCACATGTGCCCTATAGCAAACAAAAAAATTTTTTTAAAGTTGTTCTCCCTGACCAGTGGCAGCATGGAACTCAGTTAAGGGCTAAGGATTGAGGCACATGAGAGAAGCTCTCAACAGAAGTTGGCATCAAGCACTGTGAACCTGACTTGTTCGGTGCTCCGAATGAGCTGCATCTCGGGGTTTTCTTATAGGTTGCAGGAAGTGAAAGGCATGGCCGATCGCATCATTAGCATGCGCACTCAACTGGTCTCCAACCTCAAGAAGGAGGGTTCCTCCCACAACTGGCAACACATCACTGACCAGATTGGCATGTTTTGTTTCACAGGGCTAAAGCCTGAACAGGTGAGTGGACTCTAACTTCTCTGCAGCTGAGCAATTGATTGATCCTTGCAAATCAGAATTCCTTATTGGTTACCTTCCAATTCAGGGTTACTCTAAAAAAAAAACACTTGGAACCCTTTTTGGTGAAGGTATTAGGTAGCATTCATTTGTCTTGTTTTTATTAGTTGTTTACCTATCTGTGTGCCCAATGAGGTTGCAAACTTTAGAAGAGCACAGCATCAGCCGGAGCCTGAATATTGATAAGAGAAATAGCTGCATAGCTGACTTCTAGTTTTATGCTGAATCTGTAATATTTTTTCCCACTCATTCATGCCTCAGAATTCATCATCCTACTTTAAATTAGCTTTTTATTCTTCTTTCACTCTAAGCTAACACACCAAATTCTGGGACTAGGGCTTAAGTGAGAAAACAGCTTTTGTTATCTTTCCATTGTATCAGTTGGCTGTTGGGCCAAACCAGGGTTGGGAAATCTCTCTGACCTGGAAGTACCCAAGCTCTTCTCTCTCTGCAGGTGGAGCGGCTGACCAAGGAGTTCTCCATCTACATGACAAAGGATGGCCGCATCTCTGTGGCAGGGGTCACCTCTGGCAATGTGGGCTACCTGGCCCATGCCATTCACCAGGTCACCAAGTAATTTTCCTGGTGCAAGGGAACAGAGACAACCTTTCTGTCTTCAGCCTCTGCTATTGTGAGATTCACACTGAGGATGAGGGAGGGTAGATGGTGGTGAGTGGATCATTTCTTTCAACCACAGTGTTTAACTCAGCAATTGAATAATGTGTTTCTTAGAAAAGAACATGTAGTGAAATAGGACAGAGGCATCTGTGGTGGCATCTGGAACTTTGTGGCTCTAAACCAAACATTTCCCCCTCATCGTTTTGTATCCAGCTTTTCCGAAAGTTTACATGTGCAAGAAAGTCATAGCACCAAAAAACTCAACCATGCCATTGACATTTTTCAGAAGCTTTATCTAAGGTACCCAATGGTGTTAGAGGTCATTCTGTGAATCAGTCTTATGAAATAGCACACATTAGAGACTTTGAGAGAAGACCTAGTTCTATTATTAACAATCAGCCTCATGTTGTTGCTCCTATAACAGCTACTTTGTCAATAGACCATATTTTCAGAAATTGTGTTTTATGAAAACCAATGAGTCTGCTGCCACTGCAGCAGAAAAAAATAATACTACACTGTTTTCTATCTTATTTAAGGAAAAAAGAGATGGCTCTCTTCTCCCTTATCATTACTGTTCTTTTCTTTAAGCACAAAGATCTTTGACCTGAATTTTAATCCCCTTATATGGCTTAATTAACCATCACCCCCATTCTATCAGGATTTATTTAAGAATGAAGAGTATAACTTACTGCTCATGCCCATACCCTCTCCCCTTTTTCAGCAAAGACTAGTGGAAAGTAGGTGACTGCACTTTATTTCAGCATCCTCTTCAATGATTGTGTAATTTGTCTCCTATCGGGATGTTGCCTCTGCCCACTTGGACATCTAACCTTCATTCAGTGTGGTTGTGCAGTTATTCATCTCATATCATGTCAGGCAGGAGGCTGTTCTGATTTTGTGTGCTGCCAGCTTTGGAAAGATAACCACCATCTGCTCTAATCATGTAGACTTATTGCAGCCTCGTTTCTCTGTTATAATAAAATACTGTAGACCCCGACCACTGTCTACTATGTTGTCTTTTTTTCTTTACTAGGAAGGGGGGAGTGTATTTCTGAAATCGAGAGTCATATCCAGCTGACCATAAGCCAATAGATATGTTAGCTTTTCAAATGTTGACTGAAAGAAAATACATCTTTTTCTTTGTTTGCCATCTGGCTTGTCCACTTCAAAGATGCCGAGGGTGTGGCTATAATCCCTTGGACTTTGGGGGAATAAGTAGAGTCCTAAGAAGGATCCCATGGATTTGGGCAGTGGGTGGAAGGGATGGAGAGGAAAAATTGCAACTTTACATGTTTATCGGAGCCAAGGATGTAAATAAAAAGTGTGAAATTAAAGTACAGAAACAAAAAGTAATGTGAACTGAATGTAAGATGACCGTTGGTCATCAACCTTGTCCTCAATTTTGAGGAGCAGTAAGTAACAGGAACTGAAACCAAAAGGCCAACCCAGGTCTAAGTTTTTTCAAGGAAAGCAGAAGTCTTAATTTTTTTTTTTTTTTTGGAGAGGTTTTCGCTATAGGGCACGTGCGCTCACCAGACAGAGAGAGACAGAGACAGAAAGCGAGAAATCACCCCCCAGAGGGGATGGTCACGCCGCAATCCCCTCTCCATTCTCCTCTTGGGATCTTGGGCACTCATGCACACGTGCCCGGCGTGAGTTTTAAGCTACTGGGTCCGGGACGTGAACCGCGGTCGACTACGTGGGAGTCCAGCGACATAGCCATTACGCTAACTGCTGGTTCCCAGAAGTCTTAATTTTTATGGGAGGTTATTGGTACTTAAAACCAGTTCAATTACTTGCACATGATTAATGAGCAAGATACGAACAGTACGTTGCCAGTCATCACCACGTCACGTGCCTGTCAGCAGACATCAAGCAAAGGCACCTGCTTAGCAGTGCCAGACAGGCAGTAGAGAAGGAGTCAGGCCCAGAGGCCGAACATAAGCCCTGATGCAACTTGGTCCTTTTCTCTTGCTTCTCCAGAGGCACAGTGTGTGGCAGGGAGGGAGTCAGTCACTCCTGGCTGTTGGCTTCTCTGCGTTCCTGTTGCCAATGGATATACAAAGGTGGTAAAAGGATAAGTGAGCAGACCGGTTTACTAAGTATCTTTGAAAAAGTTTCTTAATGGGGAAAAATAAATAAACGTATTAACTGTTCTAGAAAGGGACTGGCAGCCTAGGTTATTGGAAACTACTTTAAATTTTCTCTGTCTGGAGCAAAAATGGTTGAAAGTTGGCTAACAACACCTCAACTAATGTAAAAGAAACTTGACCTCCCTACTGACCTTGTTATTTCTAAACATATGTATTACCAGTTCACCCTGGACTAAGTCCCGTTGCTCATGTGGTTTGTGTTGGTTGGTTGGTTTTTGTGTTTTTTTGGTTTTAGTTTTTTTTTTTTTTTTTTAATAGAGATTTTGCTATAGAGCACATGCGTTCAACGGAGAGACAGAAAACGAGAAGCCATCCCCAGGGTGGGGGGCGGGGGGAGGCATGACACAATCCCTTCTCCATTTTCCTTCCAGGATTTTGGGCACGCACATACACACGCCCAGTGTGAGTTTTAAGCCACTGGGTTTGGGACTCAACTGCAGTCAACTACATAACCATTGTGTCATCTACTGGTCTCCCTCGTGGTTTGTGAACACTGATAGGATTTTAGAAGTTCAGACCATTTGCCTACAACTGTTTTCTAGTATCCTAGAATAAATTTAAGATACTAATATTCTCTAAAGAACTATTTTATTTCTTTATTTATACATTTGTTTATTATTTTTAATTTGACCAGAAAGGGACAAAGCAAGAGAGAGAGAGAAAGTGAGAAAGCAAGCCGCCAGGTCCAGGACTCAAACTGTTGTCGGCCAGGTGGGAGTCCAGCACTCTTAACCACCATGCCACCTGCCCCGGTATTAATCTTTTTCAGTTTTGGGGGGGTGGAGGGGTTAGAATAGTTTGCCTACTCGAAAAGAATAAGCATGCCTTTGTTCTATTACAATTTTAAGATAAAATAATTCCCAGATCTGGATGGTTTATTAAAAATATTGGTCTGGACTCCCACTTAGCCAATCACAGTTCAAGTCCCAGATCTTGCGGCTTGAAAATCACACCAGGCACGTGTGCATGCACACCAAAAATCTCAGAAGGAGAATGGAGAAAGGACTGCAGCATGGCCATTCCCCGCCAGGGTATGATTTCTCACTTTTCCTCTCACTATTTCCAGCAAAAGTTCATGCCCTAGGACAAAAACCTTAATAAATAAATGTATGTATGTATGTATCATTGACTTCCTGACTTCACATCTGGTTATACTGACTCACTGTGTCTAGGATAAGGAGTCTTTTTTTGGAGAACTTTTTGCTATAGGACACGTGCACTCACCAGAAAGACAGACAGAAAGCAAGAAATCACCCCCCCCTGGTGGGTGTGTGGCCCTGCTGCAATCCCCTCTCCTCAATTCTCCTCTTGGAATCTTGGGCGTGCATGCACACACACCTGGTGTGAGTTCAAGCCGCTGAGCCCAGGGCTTGAACCACAGTCGACTACATGGGAGTCCAACAATGTAGCAATTACACCATCTGCTGGTCCCAGGAGTCTATTTTTTTTTAAGTAAGAAAGGAACCTCTGTAGATGATTCAAAGACAGCTGTCCCATGGGTCAGCTATGAGAAACCAAACCATCTCAGGTTTCTATCTAAATAACCAAAATCCCAACTTACTCAACCAACTTGAGAATTTTATTTTAAATATTTTCCTTCTGTAGTGTGGATTTTTCTAAAGAATTATTTAATTTTATTATTATTTTAATTTGCTATAGGGCACGCACACTTACCAGAGAGTAGGAAAGAAAGAAAGCAAGCCTACAGGTCCAAGACTCAAACATGGTCAGCCATGTAGGAGTCCGTGCCCTAACCCCCTTGTCACCTGCTGGCCTCTGAACTATGGATTTTTATTCCTCATGGAAATTATTGGTTTACTAGTAGCTAATGATAACTGAAAGACCAGTTTTTTTCTCAATGAAACAAAAATGTTGACCACTATTTTCTCTTGACAATAACAGAGAGGGAAGAAATAACTCCTAAACAGGGCATGGTTACACTGCAATTCCTTCTCTATTTCTCCATCCTGTTAGGATTTTGGACACACATGCACATGTACCAGGTGTGTTCTTCAAGCTGCCAAGACCAAGATTTATGACATACTCCACCCCCAGCCTCAGCCAGCCCTGGTCATGGGTATGTATAAACCCTACATGTCCAGGGTGGCCTTGGGTCTCAAACCCAAGACCTTCCATGTGTTTCAGCATTGCAGAACATTGCATTACTGTTGCACCACTATCCAGCCCCATTTAACATTTTTTAAATGACAAATGTTCAGAAATGGAGAACAGTTGAGTAGGTTTTCAGGAGTCACAGAAAAGGGCCTTACTGGAAGGAGGTGAATATGAAAAGTACAAGAGGGATCCTTTTGGTGATGGAGATGTTCAGTATTTTGTATCCAATGTGAATATGCAAACCCATTGTATACAATTTGATAAGATTATATAGTATTAAATACCAAAACATGAGTACAAATAAAACTGGAAATACCTGAATAAGATCAGTAGATTGTGTCAGTGTCAGTATCTTTGTGATACTGTACTAATGTTTTACAGAATGTCACCATTGGAGGCCAGCAAGCAGCATAGTGGTTGAGGCACTGGACCATAGTGGTTGAGGCACTGTGATGGTCGATCACAGTTTGAGTCCTAGACCTGGCAGCTTGAAACACCGGGCATGTGTGCGAGCGTCCCCAAAATCCTGAGAGGAGAATGGAGAAGAAGGGATTGCAATGTAGCCATCCCCCCAGGTAGTGATTTCTTGCTTTCTATCTATCTCTCCAGGGAGTGCACATACCCTATAGCAAGGTACACAGGACCTGTTTATATTATTCCTTATAACTACATGTGAATCTACAATGATAGCAATAGTTTAACATCCTGGGACCTCCCTGAGCATGTTGAGTTTGCACGCATGCCCATGATCTGGGCTGGATGAGACAGGATAGATCATAGCATCGGAACCTGCTTGGGGCTGCCTGATGAGGAAATAAATTAGTTTTTTAAAATTCAGTTTAAAGATGTGACTTGGGACCAGCAGGTGGCATGGTGGTCAAGGAGCTGGATTTCACATGGCCCACTCTCCACAGTTCAAATCCTGGGCCTCGTGGCTTGCACATATGTGCCCAAAATCCTCAGAAAAGAGTGGAGGAGAAAGATTGCAGTATGGCCCCCATCTCCCCTGGGGGTTGATTTCTTTCTTTTCCTCTCTGTCTCTCCAGCAAGCATAAGCACATGTGCCCTATGGCAAAAGCCTTTTAAAAAAAAGTGACTTGGTGCCCTAGCCATGTGGCATGGTAGTTAAGGTGGCTAGATCCCACATGGCTGACTACAGTTTGAGTCCTGGACGCAGTGGTTTGGAAAATACCAGCGTATGTGTGCATGCCTGAAGTCCCAAGAAGAGAATGGATGAGAAGGGGCTGCCATATGGATCCCCCCTAGGGAGCGATTTCTCATTTTCTCTCTTTGGTGAGCACATACACCCTATAACAAAAACTAAAAGACTAACTGATTTGAGTTTCTAAGGCATTCCCCGTGTTTCCTCATTAGTGAGGACCTCTGATGCATGGAAAAGTAGGTACAGTGGTGGACATATCCCCAACACACAGAAGAGGAAATTGGGTTTTCTCTCTCTCTTTTTTTATTTATTTATTTTTTTTGAATAGGTTTTTGCTATAGGGCTCATGCACTCACCAGAAATCAAAAAGAGACAGAGGGACAAAAAGTGAGAAATCACCCCCAGGGGGGGATGCCCATACTGCAATCCCTTATCCTTTCAGGATCTTGGGCACACACGCACATGCGCCCAGCATGAGTTTAAGCCACTAGGTCCAGGACTCGAACCACGATCGACTGCATGGAAGTCCATCAACATAGCCATTACACCAACTGCTGGTCTCCAGATGAGGAAATTGAATGCTAGAGATTAATGTGACAATTTTGGTGTAGAGCATAGCCAAGAACAGAAACCAAGGCTCTGGACGCCCATTCATTCCTTTAAAAAGTATTGGTTGAAGGTGCTGGATCCCACATGGCTGACGCTGAGGTTCAAGTCCTGGACATGGGGACTTAAAAAAAACACCAAGCTGGGGCTGGCAGGTGGCTTGGTGGTTAAGAGTGCTGGACTCCCACATGGCCAACTGTGGTTCAAGTCCCAGACCAGACAATTTGCTTTCTCTGTCTCTCTCTCTCTCTCCCTCTCTGATCAAATTGAAATAAAATAAATGAATGAATAAATAAAGTTAAATAAAAATAATTTTAAAAAAACACCAAGCGTGCGCAAAAATCTCAAAAAGAGATCGGAAGGGATTGTGGTGTGGCCAACCTCTTGCAGGATGATTTCTTACTTTCTATCTCTCCCCACCACCCCATGGCAAAAACCTAAAAAAAAAAAAAAAAAGTTTAAAAATTGTAAGTAGTATTTGAGTACCTACAATGCTTTAAACAGTGTTCTAGAATCGAGGACCTGGAGTTGTAGCCACAAACAACACTGGGACCAGCCCTCTCTTAGCAAAGACCACGGGGTACTGAGACAAACTGTTCACAGTCCTCAGTAAATAGCCGTGAGCGTGAAGGTAAAGACAGAGGCAAGAGAGGATGAGACCAGTGTTGACCCGAGTCTGGCGCCAAACCTCCTATTGCTGTTCCTAGGAGAGAAGTGTTTGGCTTGGCCAAGAGGCCAGGACTAAAAATAAAACGATAAACAAAGGCTCGCAGGGCGCGATGCTGGCTCAGGGCCAAGAAGTCCCTTGAGGAGGCAGATAGTGGGTGTGGTCCAAGACTGAAACCTATGGGAAAACTACAGCTCCCAGCGTGCCCCTCGGCCTGGCCAAACCCGGTGGTCACGTGACCCGTGCTCACGTGTCATCGCAGCCGGCTGGGGACTGAAACACCGCAGGTAGGTGGCGGTCTGAGGTGTAGGCAGTCGGAGGTATAGGTGGTGGGGGTTGGAAACTTTAGGTCCTCAGAGCCCCCCATCGCGGCAGGGGTCGGCCCCACTCCTTGCAGGGCTCCAGAGTCCGCGCCCTGCGCCCGCCCTCTACTGCTCCTTAACCCGGCCAGCCTCCACCCAGTCCTAGGCCGAGATCGAGTCCCGGAGTTCGTCCCTCGTTTGCCCCACAGTTGTCCACCCGTCTGGCGTCAGCCGTGGGTATCGGCCCCCAAAATCCTGAGCCAGCTCCTGATGCAACCACCTCCCGTATTTCAGGGTACCAGGGCAGGACTGGGTACTTGCCCCACCTGGCATCAAGGAAACCAAGCATGTGGCATAAGGTTTCTAGTTCTAATGAAGCCAACTACCCACAGTGACCGTCATCTAACCTCTTTCCTTCCGTTGGCCTCTCTATCTGATCTGGCACTCCACTCTGTGAGTGAGCTCAGAGCTGCCCAGTTCTCCCCACTCTCTGCTGAAGCCAGTGCAGAAACAGACCAAACCATCTTCTCCGCTGACAGCAGATCTTGGGTGAAGTTTTGAGAAAGAATTTGAGGCCAGAAAGAGAAGTGAGGAGAATCAGATCCCAGACCTTGGAGAAGAGAGAACAATCCTCTATCATAGCCAGTCCAGTACAAAGAGCAGGTAAGCTGGGGAAAATGGATCTGAGTAATTCTGGTTGGGGATGGGGGTGGGGGGGCAAGTATGGCGGCAGAAACATCTTGGACCAGTGCAGAGAATCTGCCAGAAGTGGGACTGCTGCCTCTGAGCTCCCTGAAAACCCCAGCCTGAGTTCCTGTGTGGGTGGCTAGAGAGGCCAAGCAAATGGCCTAGGTATGATGGGTCAGGGTGCCCGAGGAGGAGTCGGGTTGCTTGGAGTGTGGGAGGCTGCAGACCTGTGTCTGGAATGTGAGCAGGTGGAGGCAGTGGTCTCACAGCTCTGCCAGCACTAACATCGCACGGTTCTGTCTAGAGCACAATGGCAGCCTGGGAGTCCTGAGACTGCCTTCACTCCTCACTACTCTTTCTGCTGAGCTGCTGGCTTGGTGGCAGGTTGCGTAAGAGGAAGAGGCACTGAGGCAGTTGACTGATCTTTCTGGACTAGGAGTCAGCAAAGATGTTTCCCCTGGGGCTGTTTCCCTTGGTTACATGCTTGATGACAGATGTCTGGGAGCACCTGAACTTTCCCCTGACCCTCTCGTGAGTGTATTTTCTAGCTTGGTATGTCCATCATTGGGAGGAGAAATGGGGAGATCAGCAGATGGCATATTGGCTACGTCGCTGGACTCCCACATAGCCAATCGTGGTTCAAGTCCTAGACCCAGCAGCTTGAAACTCACACTGGGCACATGTGTATGTGTACCCAAAATCCCAAGAGGAGAATGGAGGAGAAGGGATTGTGGCATGGTCATCTCCCCCCATGGGTGATTTCTCAGTTTCTGTCTCTGTCTCTGGCAAGTGCAGGAACCCTGTAGCAAAAATCATTCTGTAAAAAAAGAAGCAATGGGAATAAAGATACAGAATATAAAATACAGAGTTTTATATGAATACTGTGCAGTCAGGACTTAGGAATTAGGAGACGGGGGTGGGGGGAGTATTTGACCAAGTACTAAATCCTTACTAATATAACACACTCCTCCCAGGAACTTACAAGGTGAAGACTTACAAAGAAGTGACTTGCCTAAGGTGGCACAGCTGAGATGTGAGGAAGCTGGCATTCTGACTCGTCAGAGATCCCAGCCACAGTTCCTTCTTGCTCAGGGCTGCTCTCAGTGGGGCAGACTTGTTTCTTTAAGGCCATCACTTCTCTTGGGAGTCTTGGAGAGTGAACTGCATCTTTTTTTTTTTTTTTTAAGAGGTTTTTGCCTTAGGGCATGCACACTTGCTGGGACCAGCAGTTGGCATAATGGCTATGTCTCTGGACTCCCATGTAGTTGACCATGGTTCAAGTCCCAGACCTGGTGGCTTAAACTCACACCAGGTACGTGTGCATGTATGCTCAAAATCCTGAGAGGAGAAGGAATTACGGCATGGCCATCCCCCCTGGGGGGTGATTTCTTGCTTTCTGTCTCTGTCTCTGTCTTTCTGGTGAGTGCATGCACCCTATAGCGTAAAACCTCTTCCCCCACCCCCAATTCCCCCAAAAAAGGCATGTGCACTTGCTAGAAAGAGATCATG
>NW_006159713.1:5986748-6017301 GCF_000334495.1 Tupaia belangeri chinensis | reverse complement strand
GGAAAGAGATAAATCAACCCCCTGGGGGAGGACCATACCACAATCCCTTTTTCATTGTCCTCCCATGATCTTGGGCACGGACACACACGCACCTGGCATGAGTTTCAAGCCACTGGATCTGGGACTTGAACTGCTGTCAGCCATGTGGGAATCCAGTGACATAACTGTTACATCAGCTGCTGGCCCTATGAATTAAATCTTGAGAACACTGAAGGTCATTTTTCAGGACTAGGCTCCTCAGAGCATCTCAAGATTCCGGGAAGAAGAAACATCTTCCTAGTTTTTAAGAAATAAGGCCAAAGGCAAAGAAAAAGCTACAGTTCCCCTGTTATTTACCCCAAAAGTGAGAAGCAAGTCAGGCGACAAACCTGCTATCTAAGTTCAGCCTTGCCCAGAGTGCCATCCTGTAGCCAGGGGTGAGGCAAATACAAACAGATGGATGCTCTAGGGTCAGGCAGGCCTACCTGAATCCTAGGTCCACCACTGACCACCGTATGACCCAGGATACAGCTTAATCCTTCTGGAAATCAGTTTCCTCTGGTAAAATGGCAACAGTCACATCTCTGCCTTTTCGGCTACATTGAGGACTGAAGGAGATAAAGCCTTCCATAGCTATAGCAGTCGTGGTTGACCATAACAGCAGACACTACACATTCAGTCTTAGAGTCTGGCCCAGAAGACCAAGCCCAGTGCCTGTAAAGTTCTAGCACATGAGAGAATGCTGAAAGCAAATTAGCCTGAGCAGTGCTGCACCCCCTGGATGACTTCTATGGGGGAAGAAATGGGACCTAAAAGGGTGTGTGGTAAAGATTGGGAGCATTCCAGGCATAGGATTTAAAATTATCTTCCCTGGACAGCGGTACAGCAGTAAAACACAATGCTCTGTGAAGCTGACCCACGTGGAAAGATTCAGAGACATCCCTGAGTACAGACCCATGATATGCCCATGATCCAGGGCCGGCTGATCTCTCCAGGAATAGATCATGGCATTGAGACCCTGTTGGAGTTGCTGTCTCTGACTCTGTTTCTTTTGCACATGGAAAAATAAGTAAATGAAAAAACATAATCATTTTCCTGAATGTGACAGGCATGAGGGCCTTGTCATGTGGGAGACCTGTGAGAAGGATGAGAATTGGCCTGTATTTGGGAGGGCCTTGAAAGCAACAAAGAATTTGGTCTCTGGGCTAGAGGGAGGTATGCTGGGCTGTAATACACTGAAACACTCAGTTCTCAATGAAGCCTTCTCTGGGACTCTGGTAGGGAAACCAGCTGGGAAGCCAGACAGAGCTGGATCTAAATTCTGTGCTGCAACTTGCTAGCATGTGACCCTGGGCCTGTGATTCGACCTACCTTTGGGCCACAAGGCTGTCAGACAGATTGAATGAGATAAGATATAGCCCTGATGTACCTCCTCAGTGCATGGCCCCTTTTTAGTGCTGATGGTTTCATACCCCTCTCTTATGTTTATGGCTTCTTTTTGTTCATGCTTTTATTTTTTTTTTATATTATTATGTTTCTGGCTTCTTTTTTTTTTTTTTGGAGAGATTTTCACTGTAGGGCGCGTGAGCTCGCCAGACAGACAGAGAGAGACTTAGAGACAGAAAGCGAGAAATCCCCCCCCAGGGGGGATGGTCATGCCGCAATCCCTTCTCCTCCATTCTCCTCTCGGGATCTTGGGCACGCACGCACACGCGCCCGGCGTGAGTTTTAAGCCACCGGGTCCGGGACACGACCCGCGGTCGACTACGTGGGAGTCCAGCGACATAGCCATTACGCTAACTGCTGGTTCCCTGTTTCTGGCTTCTTTACCCAAAAGATCTGTAAGACTGAAACAACCAGGGTCTGCACCTGACATAGTTCTGTCTCTGTCACCCCACACTGTGACACCCAGTGCAATATTCTGCAGAGACACACCAGGATTTGAACCTTAGCCACATGATCTTGGGAAAGTTTTACTTTTCTCTGCTCTCCCATCCCTATCCTGTCTATCAGAATAATAATAGTACCTGCCTTTGTCCCATATAGGTTAAGAGTCCTCCTAAGATAATAGCCCAGAACACACCTTGTTGCCTCAGCTTTCCAAGGAATGTGGTCGTGAGGCGGAACACGCAGACTCTGCAGGAAGAGAGCTCTGGGGCCATGGCCCAGGTCAGCATTAACAGCGAGTACAACGAGTGGGACTGCAGCGCAGATGCTGGGGAGCGGGCCCGTCTGCTACAGAGTCCCTGTGTGGACACAGCCCCCAAGAGTGAGGGGGAGGCCTCTACTGGGGGTCAAGACAGAGGCACTACTTCCACACTTGGGGCCGTCTTCATTGTCGTCAATGCCTGCCTGGGTGCAGGGCTGCTCAACTTCCCAGCAGCCTTCCGCACGGCCGGGGGTGTAGCTGCTGGTGTCTCACTGCAGATGGTGAGTGTGTGGATTGGGAGGGCAGATGCAATTCAAGTAGGCTCTTTACCTCAAAGGAGAGGCTCTGGATCTGGGATGGACAGTAGGCGACAATTGTACCACTCTTCCTTCCCTCACACATTGCAGACATTACTAATCTATTCCAGCATTCTTTTCTCTGAGCCAGGTGAGGCTTCAAAGTTTTCCAAATAGTCAGAGAAACTTGAACATCAGCTACATATTTAATTTTTTAGGTGTTAATGGATTTTGTAGTTATATTTTAAAAGGAGAGCCCTCATCTTTTAGAACTGCATCCTGAAATATTTACTGATGAGATGAAATGATAGCTTGTATTGGCTTCAGAATGAACTAGAGTGGAAAAAGGAGTAATGATATAAGATTAGTCATGAATTGACCATTTTTGAAGTGAAGTGATAAGTACAAGAATACATGTGGGTACATTATACTATTTTCTCTACTTTTATATGTTCGAAATGTGACTTTTTTTTAGAGAGAGATTTTTGCTATAGGGTGTGTGATCTTGCCAGTGATACAGAGAGAAACAGAAAAAGAGAAATTAACACCCCAGGGGGGATGGCCACACAGCAATCTTCTCCATTCTCCTCTTGGGATTGTGGGCATGCACAAACACACCAGGACTCGAACTGCTGTTGGCCTTGTGGGAGTCCAGTGACATAACCATTGTGCCATTTGCTGGTCCTAAATTTGAACTTTTTTTTTTATAAATTTCAACTCAGCAACCTCTAGTAGTCTATTTAAATTGCCCAACTCAGCAACCTCTAGTAGTCTATTTAAATTTGCGCTGAAATATGAAACCCATTTGCCTAACCTTGGGCATTGGGCCAATAAATCCAGGGTGTCTTTTGCTGCCAGGCCTTTTCCACACCCTCTTCTTCTGCCCCTGCCTGCAGGGCATGCTGGTTTTCATCATCAGCGGCCTTGTCATCCTGGCCTACTGCTCCCAGGCCAGCAACGAGAGGACCTACCAGGAGGTGGTGTGGGCCGTGTGTGGCAAGCTGACAGGTGTGCTGTGTGAGGTGGCCATCGCCGTCTACACCTTCGGCACCTGCATCGCCTTCCTCATCATCATTGGGGACCAGCAGGACAAGAGTGAGGTTTCCCCTCAGTATCTCCCTTCTCTCTCCTTCTCGGCCCTGGGGACCCAGGGGTGGAAGGCAAAGGCATTGAATGCCTGCCCAGGGTCTTCCCTGGGCCCAGCATTCATCTGGGAATTTTCCCTCCAAGTCTCTGCACCCATTAGATAGAGGAGAGTCCTAGGACCTTGAAGAGCAGGAGTGCCACATCCTGTGATGGCCCAGCATGACATTCCCCCCTTCCTTCCTGTGCAGTTATAGCTGTGATGGCAAAGGAGCCTGAGGGGACCAGCAGCGGCCCCTGGTATACAGACCGCAAGTTCACCATCAGCCTCACTGCCTTCCTCTTCATCCTGCCCCTTTCCATCCCCAGGGAGATCGGCTTCCAGAAGTATGCCAGGTTTGGAGGCCCCTCCCCAGACGGAGCCAGACAGACAGAGACCCAAGGGCTACCGGGAATCCCTCTCCTTCATGCCACTTCACCTCCCCAGGAAGCAAGAGAGGACCAGGGCTTGCAGGACTTCAGGCATAAGACTGTCCTTTTCTGCCACCATCAAAGGAGACAGTGGCCCTTTGCATCCCTGGGAAATTCAGTTCTATTTGCCCTTGTCAAAGAAGACTAATGATGGCCAAGAGTGTGGAGGCACCCTACTGGCCCTGGCTTTGGCTAATTCTAGGAGGATGGGATTTGTAGTCATTTGAGATATCACCCTGGAAGCATCTTCCATGCAGTTTGGTATAAGCTGAGAAGTGTCTGAAAAGCTGTGAGATTTTAGACTGTTTCCCAATCTGTAAATGAGAGGGTCACACTCAGCTGTCTCTAAGACCTGTTTAGATGTTGGCATTCCCAATATTTGTACTTTTAACCTTTTACCTACAGGGTCCCCCAGTTCTTAAAAGTCAGGCTCAGAGAATGGCTGGTGCACCCGCAGCCCTCAGTGAGTCTGGATTGCTCTGATTAAAGGTGCAAAGGTGCTTTGGAGCCCAGCTGTCTGCCACGGTCTCTGAGCTGGGGAGCTGAACTGGCACATTTCCCAATAGCCAGAGATCCCAGTCGGGTTCTTTGTTGGCTGTCCCGCTCCCTTCTGGCTATGGCGGGTTTTTCTGACACTTACTTCTCAGGCATTTCCTAAGTCCTTGCTTGGCACAGTCCCCCAGTTCATTTCGTGGATATTTGTGGTCCCTGGTGCTCAGGGCAGATGTCCCCAGGGATGGAATCAGAGAAGGGGCTGCTGGGCCTGGAGAGGGAGAAGTTTAAATCTCTCCTTCCTGACAGCTTCCTGAGCGTTTTGGGCACCTGGTACGTCACTGCCATCATTATCATCAAATACATCTGGCCAGATAAAAAGATGACTCCAGGGGACATCCTGACCAGGTAGGTGAGGGCCCCTGGTGACAAGTGGGTTAGAATCCATGAAGCAGGCCCTAGTGCTGGGTTGGGCATCAGAAGTCTACACAGGTGCTTTTCCCAGGGCTGTTACCCAATCAGAGCTCAATTCATTGATACTGTAGGAATGGGACAAAAACTTCTCATCTCTATCTTATTTTTTTAAAATAAATAAATAGTGGGGCTGGCAGGTGGTGTGGTGGAGGACACATGGCCAACCATGGTTTGAGTTCTGGACCTGGTGGCTTGCTTTCTCACTCCCCACCCCAGCCCCGTCCCTTGCTGGTTGAATTAAAAACAAACAAACAAATAAAGTTAAATAATATTATTATTTTTTTTAATTTAAATAAGGGACCTGCAGGTGGCGAGGTGGTTAAGGTGCTGGACACTCCCACATGGTCAACCACAGTTGAGTCTCTGACCTGGTGGCTTGCTTTCTCAGTTTCTTCTCTCTCTCTTTCTCTCTCTCTCTCTCTCTCCCTTTCTTTCTGTTTATGTGTGTCTCTCTCTGGTCAAATTAAATGAATGAGTAAATAAAATTAAATAAAATAATAATTCTTAAAAAATTTAAAAATATAAATGTAAAATAATAAGTAAGTAGTAAGAGTAAGGTTACAGGAAGGAGAGAGAAGACAGGTTTTTGACACAGTCTCTCTGTTTCTCTATCTCTTCCCCAGCCTCCAGTTAGCTAGGACCACAGGTACACATCACCATGGCCAGTCTGTTTAAATTGGGCCAGGAACCAAATCTGAGCCTCTCATGCAGCCTCAGCCACGGTGCAGCAGCACCCGCTGACTTGCTCCACCACACCTGGGCCCTTGATCTTTTATTGCGGAGGGAAGGATGAGAACCAGAGACAGGGAAGGTTACTTTGCCAATAACCTTCAACAGATGAGCCATGGGCGAGTCAGCCTCAGACTGTGGAGACTACCAGGGTGGAACTGTGTGTTTTTTCCAGCTGCAGTTATCTGTTATGTCTGTATCTTCTATATGAGGATGACTCTGCTTTGTCATTTTTTATTTCTTTCCTTGTTTGTTTGTTTGTTTCATTGTTTTTTAGTTTTTTGCTCTATAGTGAAGGCCCTTACCAGAGAGACAAAGTGAGAAATCATCCTCCAGAGTCAATGGCCACACTGCATTCCCTTCTCCTCCATTCTTCTCTGGGGAGTTTGGGTACACATGCACACACCTTGCATGGCCACACTGCTTTTCTCTCTCTCTCTCTCTCTCTCTCTCTCTTTTTTTTTTTTTTTTTTGTGAGAAAAAGGTAATTTAAGTAAAAGTGAAAGTACACTCCTGAGAGGTAGGAGCGGGCCTGAGCAGACAGAGAAAGAGTGGCTCAAAATGGCCCTAGCATGTTTTTCAAGCCACTGGGTCCAGGACTCAAACTGTGCATTCAGCCATGTGGGATCCAGTCACCTTAACCTGCAAATCACCAGCTCACCCCATGTTCCCTGTTTATGAAAGGAACAAAAGCCCAAGTTCAGGAGCCTGGGATTCTGAATTTTGGTCTAGGAGAACCTTTCTGAACTGCTCAGAGTACACATCTGTGAAATAGAGATGTGTCTTTTCCCCATCTGGACTTAAGTGGGCTGAATGTGTATAATGCTGGTGGTTGGAGGCCAAGGTGGGATGAATGAAGGGTCAGGGTGTGGGAGGACTGCTGGCTCTGAGTGATTCGCAGACTGCAGCTCTGTGTGTTTGTCCACAGGCCGGCTTCCTGGGTGGCCGTGTTCAATGCCATGCCTACTATCTGCTTCGGATTTCAGGTGCCAGTTATAAGGTCCCTACCATCTCTAACTCACCCCTAATTCTGGGATAGAAGCCACATTATAGACAGGATGAAGGGATTCCTAGGAGGAAGGATGGAGTGGGGACTGCAGAACTTGCCTGTTCTGCCCAATGCCATAGTCCCCATGGTACCTCCCTCTGGAAACTGGGGATGAGGTCACTTCATCACATAACTGTGCTCTTCACCCTGACAGTGCCATGTGAGCAGTGTGCCCGTCTTTAACAGCATGCAGCGGCCTGAAGTGAAGACCTGGGGTGGGGTGGTGACAGCAGCCATGGTCATAGCCCTTGCTGTCTACATGGGCACAGGTGAGTGCTCTTTCCATGGGCTGGGCTTGGGGCATGCCCACTCCCCCTCAAGTTCCCAAGTCCTCTGGCCCAGTTTTTTTGGGGTCACCTTGCACTCTCAGCATGACAGTTCTGTAGGCAGTGGTTTATAGGTCTGAACTTGGGCTTTCTGGGGCCACTACCTGAAAACATGTTTCCATTCATTCATCAGTTCCTTTTATTTATTTATTTTTTCCTATAGAGATTTTTCTTATTGGGCACGTGTGCTTGCCAGAGAGACAAAGAGAGAGAAAGTGAGAAATCACCCTGCAGGGGGATGGCCACACATAGTCCCTTCTTCTCTTTCACCTCTTGGGATTTGGGACACACACAGACATGTGCCCAGCATGAGTTTTAAGCTGCACATCAGGACTTGAACAGCAGTCGACTCTGTGGGAGTCCAGTGACATAACTATTACACCATCTGCTGGTCTCAATTCATCAGTTCTAAATTGGTGCCTAGTAGCTCCAGGAGCTGTTCTCAGCTTGGGGATGCCATGGAGATAGATAGCCCTGCTCCTGCCCTCATGGGATTGACAGTCTCATTGGAGAGACAGCCATGCAGGTGTAAATAAGGAATCTGCATGAATTCTAGCAGTGGTGAGTCCCATGATGACAGCGAAACAGGGAAGCTGTGACTGGTACTAGGTAAGGGTGACTTTGGGGTGTGCCTTACAGAATGCTCCTCTTCAAGGAAATGGTATCTGGGGAGACCCAAATGATGATAAACAACAATATGAAGAACTAGGAGTTTTCCAAACACAGGAACCACAGAATGCGAAGCCCCTGAGCAGGGAAAGAAAGGAGGTCTGTTGTAGCTGGATTGGAATATGTTGGGGGCAGGTGGAAGGCTGTGAGGCCCGACAGGAAATGGGGGTCAAGGGCTGTTGGGAGCCAGAACCCACGCTTTTCAAGTAGAGGAATGGTTCAGGGAAAGATGGCTCCAGCTGCTATGTTGAGAGTGGTAGATGAGCAAGGCTGGGAGACCAAAAAGAATGGCCTTGTGATTCCTTCCATGGAAAGGTCATAAGAGCTGCCTGGGCCACCACCATGCTAGCCTCGGAAGACACAGCTAGGAGCAAGAGAGTCAAATAGGCAGAGTGCCTATTGTCCCAGGGTTTGTGTTCTGGCTGAGGAGACAGACCATAAAACAAGTGAAAAAGAAAAGTCAGAGAGATATATGTTAAAGAGAAGAGGAAACAGAACAGGCTGATGGTGAGATGCAGTGGGGCAATCTGGACAGATGAAATGCTTAGAGCAGTGGTTCTGAGACAGGAACATACTGGGCAAGTTCAGGATCGGAAAAGTAGCATTGTAGGGTGATTTCTCACTTTCCCTCTCTCTGTCTCTCTGCAGTGAGCACAACACCCTTTGGCAAAAACCTAAGGAAAAAAAAGTTTACTGACAGAAATGAACTCTTAGGTGGCTATAAAAATGTATAGATATCTATACCTTTTACCCCAAAGCATATGTTTACATAGCTTGTGTGGGAGGGAGTTGTAAAGGAAAATATACACAGAGAGGCATTTGAGGAATGTAGTGAGCAGTGTTGAGTGTCGATACTTTTTTTTTTTTTTTTTTTCCCCGGCCAGAGAGTGCATGCACTTTCCGGAGGGAACAGAGACAGAAATGGAAAGTGAGAAGGTACCCATCTACACCATGAGGCATGATCAAGCCATAATCCTTCTCCTCCATTGCACCTTCTCTCAAGACTTTCGGCATACACACTGCACCTAGCTTCCAACTAGGAAGTTGGGAGTTTCTCAAGCTGCCAACTCTGGACGCGAACCACGCTGTTGGCCATGTGGTACCCAGTCACTTTAATCACCTGCCATAGGCTGGTCCTAGTACCATGTCTTTTTTTTTTTTTTTTTAAGAATTATTTATTTAGAGACCAGCAGATGACATAATGGTTATGTCGCTGGACTCCCATGTAGTTGACGACAGTTACAGGCGCAGAACCAGTGGCTTAAAACTCAGGCCAGGCGCGTGTGCACACATACCCAAAATCCCAGGAGGAAATTGGAAGAAAAGGGATTGTGGCATGGCCATCCCTCCTGGGGGATGATTCTCACTTTCCATTTCTGTCTTTCTGGCGAGTGCATGCACCCTATAGCAAAAACTTCTCTTAAAAAAAAAAAAAGAATAATTAATTTAATTTAATTTATTTATTTCTGTTTTAATTCACCAGAGAGAAAAAGAGAGAGAAAGTAAGAAAGCAAACTGCCAGGTCCAGGACTCAAACCACAGTCGGCTATGTGGGAGTCCAGAGCCTCAGTCACCATGCAACCTGCTAATACTACTACTAGCACACAACCTGCTAGACTCCTCCGCCAGTACCATATCTTAACTGTGATCATGTCCATGCTTCTTGGTGGACAAGGATAAGGGGCACGTTTACTACAACCCAATCCACCCCAGCCTCAACATCATTCCCACAGGCACATGCACGTGCACCCTTGGGAGTATTGCCAGGGAGTTTGGGGATAACTGTCAAGATAATTAGCTTCAACACAGAGTCACTTTGGTTCTGCCACACCCTGACTTTACCCCTTGGTCTCTGCCAACAGGCATCTGTGGCTTCCTGACCTTTGGAGCAGCTGTGGATCCCGACGTGCTCCTGTCCTACCCCTCAGAAGACATGGCTGTGGCTGTTGCTCGAGCCTTCATCATCCTGAGCGTGCTCACCTCCTACCCCATCCTACACTTCTGTGGGCGGTGAGCCCCCTCTTCACCCCGATATCCCACACACACACATCAAGGCCCCTCAGAGCCTCTGCAAGCCCTTTCAGCATGATCCTTTAGCCTTGTGTGGAACCCAGTCTATAGAAAGAAACTGAAGCCCATAGAAAAGAGTCAGTGACTAGGATAGTCCCCCAAGTGTCCTGGGTCAGGGCCACCTTTGTCCCATGGTTACCAGAACATTCTGAGTCTCTGAGAATCACTAGTCCAGGTCCTTTCTGGATCTTCCACATGGATACCCTAGGTTTCTTTTTTTTAAGGAGAGGAATAGTATCAGTTTGCATGTGGTGGGCAAGATGCCGAGCCAGTCACATTCGCATCATCCAGTCCCTGTGGCAACCAGGCAGGGTGCTGCTAGGCCATTTTACAGAAGAGGAAACTGAGGCTCAGGGACTAGGGCCTTACCCACAGTCTGCCCAGTTAGGTCTGGCTCCAGGAGGAAGGGCAGAAGCATCCCTGAACCCCTCTCCACGATACAGGGCGGTGGTCGAAGGCCTGTGGCTGCGCTACCAAGGGCTGCAGGTGGAGGAGGACGTGGGGCGGGAGCGGCGGCGGCGAGTGCTACAAACGCTGGTCTGGTTCCTGCTCACCCTGCTGCTGGCGCTTTTTATCCCTGACATCGGCAAGGTCATCTCTGTCATCGGAGGCCTGGCTGCCTGCTTCATCTTCGTCTTCCCAGGTGTGACCCGCGGACCCACTCACAGCCCACAGCACAGACTCTCTGGGCCTCCCTGGTCTCAGTTCCCCACTTGCTCAAAACCGGCCAAGGAAAGTAACAACCAACAGTTACTGCTCACACACCTACCTCTGTGCCAACCTCTGTCCAAGTATTACCTCCTGGAAAGATGTTGCGATACCCAATTTTTTTTCAGAGAGTTTTGCTATATAGGGCACATGTGCTTGCCAGATAGGGAAACAGAAGGCAAGAAATCACCCCCCAGGGGGGATGGCCACGCCACAATCCCTTCTCCTTCATTCTCCTCTCTGGACTTCAGGCACACACGCACACAAGCCTGGTGTTAAGTTTTAAACCGCTGGGTCTGGGACTCAAACCATGGTTTAGTGTGAGAAATCCAGTCATGTAACCATTACACCATCTGCTGGTCCTTCCAGATTTTTTTTTTTCCTTAAGGTCTTACTTAATACAGTGGCCCTGTGAGTCTCATGTTTTTAACCACTGTACTATGGGGCTGGCCCTGGTGGTTAAGGCAGCTGTATCCCACAGGGCCAACTGTGGGTTCAATCTCCTCTTGGGATTTTGGGCATACATGCACATGCACCCAGCGTGAGTTTAAGTCACCAGGTCCAAGACTCAAACCATGGTCGTCTATGTGGGAGTCCAGTAATAGAACCATTATGCCATTTTCTGATCCCTAATTTTATTTATTATTTATTTATTTATTTATTTATTTATTTATTTGCTATAGGGCATGTGCACTCACCAGAGAGGGAAAGTGAGAAAGCAAGCCACCAGGTCCAGGACTCAAACCATCATCAGCCCTGTAAGAGTTCAGTGCCTTAACTACCATGCCACCTGCTGGCCCCAGCAAAACTTTTTGTTTTCAAAAAAGAATTTATTTATTTATTTTTTTGACTACAAGGTATGTGCATTCACCAGAGAGAAAGAGAAAAAGTGAAAAAGCAAGCCACCAGGTTCACAACTTGAACCATAGTTGGCCATGTGGGAGTCCAGCACCTTAACTACCATACCACCTGCCAGCCCCACAAATTTTTAAAAATAAAAAAGTTGGGACCAGTAGATGGTGTAGTGGTTATGTCACTGAACTCCCACATATTCTACCATAGTTTGAGTCCTGTACCCAGTGACTTAAAATTCACATAGTCACAGGTGAGGCATGCCCAAAATCCTGAGAGGAGAATGGAAGATAAGGGATTGCAGCATGGCCATCCCCTCTGACAGGTGATTTCTTGCTTTCTGTCCACCTCTGACTCTCTGGCACATGTACACGCCCTATAGCAAAAAAAAATCTCTTAAAAAAATAATTTTTTAAAAAGTTGAGGCTGGCAGGTGGCATGGTGATTAGGGGGGCTGGGCTGGACTCCCACATGGCTGATCATGGTTCAAGTCCTAGACCTGGCAGCTTGCTTTCTCTCTTTCACTTTCTCTCTCTGTCCCTCTCTGGTCAAATTTAAAAACAAGTAAATAAATAAGGTTAAATAAAATAATTAAAAAAAAAAAGTTTGTTTCTCGGTGGTCAACTATAGTTCAAGTCTCAGACTCAGCAGCTTAAACTCACATTGGGTACGTGTGCTTGTACCCAAGATCCTGAGAGGAGAATGGAGGAGAAGGGATTGCCAGGTGGCTATCCACCCCCCACCCCCGGGAGGGGGGTGATTTCTTACTTTCTCTCCGTCTTTTGCTATACACCCTATAGCAAAAACCTCTCTTAAAAAAAACAGTTTATTTCTTCCGAGAGAGACCAACACCCCCAACAGTCTTTACGCCACAGTCTATCCCCAGCCTAAGCTAGCCACAGTCTGAGGCACCTGTACATTGAGACCTCAGTACACACACCTGCGACCTTCCTGTGTCACTTCAGCATCCCAGGGCTTTGCATTAGTGCTGCGCCACTGCAGCTGGCCCAGGATCTCCATCTCACTAATGAGATGTGGGCTCAGAGAGGGATACAAGTGTCCCTAGAAGTTAACAGACTCACTGATGAATAACAAGCCTTTTCAAGCCCAAATCTGTCTGGATCCAGAGTCTAACCCTTCATTTAGGTATCTGTTGCTCCCCAACTATCTGGCATCTCTGGCTGTTCAGCCCCTTACAGTCCAGAGGGCAGTGAGGGTCTATTGATGGCATCCTGATGTGGACAACGGGACACCCACGTCCTAGACACAGGTCAGCTGCCAGGTTCCAGGGAAACCGCCCTGTCTACCAAGCCTGTCCTTAGTGCCACCCAGACCGCACTTGTATCCAGGAAGCCACCTTGAAAGTCTGTGCCACTTTGCTAGGAGCAAGGGAGCCACATCTCACAAATGTGTTGGAAAGGGCCCTGGGGTGTGGGCTGGCACTGAGTCGTTCTTCAGTGCTGATCCTTGAGCTCTGAGTCTTTCCTGCAGCCCAAGGGGCTCATCAGATGCTGGCCTGTCCTGGAAGAGGACATGCCAGGCCTCCAGCTGAATGTGGAGTAGAGGGCAGAGGTGGAAAATCTGGCAGAGCAAAAGGGCCTTTTCTCCATCCACCACCACTACCTCTTGGTAAGGGGGGATGGTGAGCTTGAGGGAAGGAGCTCTCTCCCCTACAGACTTTCAGGGTCACCTCTTTTCTTTCAGGGCTATGCCTCATTCAAGCCAAACTCTCTGAGATGGAGGAAGTCAAACCAGCCAGGTAAACCAGGGCCCAGCCCTTGGCCCTCTATGGGAAGTGGAGGGTGGGGGTAGGCTTGGAGAGGCCTTAGTATTGCGAGGAAGGGCCAATGGTGGTATAGCGTTAAAATGTAATCCTATATGAAAAAAAGAGAGTGAAAAAGCAAGATGCCAGGTCCGGAACTTAAACAGCAGTCAGCCACAGCCACGTGGGAGACCATGCCTTAACCACCACGCCACCTGCTGGCCCACTGTTTTTGATACATGTATGTTCAGATGTCTTTCTTTTTTTTTGTTTGTTTTAAAGAAGTCTTCATTTTTATTTATTTATTTATTTTTAACTTGCTATAAGACACATGCACTCACCATAGAGAGACAGAGAGAGGAAAGTGAAAAAGCAAGCCACCAGGTCTGGGACTCGAACTGCAATTGGTCATGTGGGAGTCCAATGCCTTAACTACTGTGCCACCTTCTAGCCCATTTCTCCCATTTCTTTTCTTTTTTAAAAAAATTTTATTTATTATTATTATCATTGTTATTTTCCAATTTGATCAGAGAGAGACAGAACGAGGAAGTGAGAAAGCAAGCCACCAGGTCCGAGACTTGAACCGTGGTCGGCCATGTGGGAGTTCAGCGCCTTTAACCACCATGCCACTTGCTGGCCCCACCATTTCTTTTAATGAAGTGGATCACATTCTGTAGGACCTGACCTTTTTTAAACATCTTTCCATCAGTAGACCTGCATCCTAATCTTCATCCTGCTCTTGGCTCACTGTGATCGGCTAATCTCTTTAGGTCCCAGTTCCTTAATTGTGAACTAGGGATAAAACACCTGCATGTGATCCCACATAGCTTCAAATGGGAAAGTCTTTGGGAAGTCTGAAGTGCTGTATGCACAGGAGAAGTGATAAGATGACAGTAGTTAACCATTGTATATATGAAGTCTGCAGAGTCACAGGATGAGATGACTAATCAGGCCCCTCTCACCCTCTGCCCTACAGCTGGTGGGCGCTGGTCAGTTACGGAGTCCTCTTGGTCACCCTGGGAGCCTTCATCTTCGGCCAGACCACAGCCAACGCCATCTTTGTGGATCTCTTGGCGTAAACACTGCCTCCCAGGGGACACATGGCCTTTCCCATTAGGTCTAGGAGCCCATGTCCTAGAGTTCTGTGGCCATCCTAAATCCAGCTGGTGGAATGACATCTGGACAACCTTTTCTAGAGACAGTTCTGGGACAGAATCAGGCACCTGTGGACAGCTCAAATTCCAGATCTCTTCTGCCCCCCAGTCCTGACAGTGCCAGGATGGTAGCAGGAGATCTCACATCCCCAAGGAATCTTTTATCTCTCCCCAACTCTGGACTTGTCCATGCCTGGAACTCATGGATAAAGACTCATTCTCAGAAGAAAGAGCCCCATCCAACTTCTCTCCGAAGAAAGATTGTGGGAAAGGAGTCCTTGTCCTGTATGGGGGTTGTGCCGATTACGCCAGGGCTCAGTGCCTGCTCCAGATCATCAGCACCCATAGCCAGCAGTGGCTTCCTCTGAGATCTGGCACTTTATGAACGTAGCATTGATGTCAGACTAATGCACAGAGGCAGGTTGATCAGACCTTGTTTATTCCCTCCCAGGCCCTCAGTGAGCCTGGAAGCCTCTTTCCCATGGCTAATCGACATCTTCCAAGCTTTTAGCCTCCCCAGCCTCTCTCTTTCTCCAAGTCTGATGATCCAGGCTAAGCATTCCTTTCCCCAGATAATCACCAAGTGTAATGTTTACAAACGGTGCCAGCCCGGCTCCGAGCCTAGGGCCGTCCCGTGCATGGTGCTGTGAGTATTCTCCGTTAGCTTCCCCACAGGTTGAGGGCGGGGGGAGTCTGCTTTCTTCTCCCAGAGAAGCCCTTTACAGAGGCTCGCAGGTGGGTGATGGAGAGAATGAGAACCTCAGACCCTCTATGGAGGCTGGCTGACTGGCCAGGATCAGGGTGAACCTCTCTGACGTCTTCCTTTGCAGTGACTACTTGTCTTCTCCCTGCCACTCCTCTTCCCCACTCCCCAGCCAACCCCGGTGTGATGCTCCAGAGAGAAAAAAAGGCAGCTGGGTTGTCACCGGTGGTACAACTTAGGCACCAGTCACGCTGACCTGGAAGTTTCCTTCTAATTTGGATCTTGTCTACCCTTCACCTCATGCCTTCTTTAGTTGTCTGTAGCTCAGTCTCCCACTCATATATGTGGAGTTGGGATTGCCAAACTCCCTCATCAGCTCCCTCAGCTCCACATGTCCATCAGGCCTGGCTTCAGCTGCCTGTTGGTCACCTTGAGGTTGCACCTAGATTGTTGCCCCCGGCAGGGTAAGGAGGGACATAGTTTTCTGCCTCCATATTCCTGATGTGACCACCTTGGACCTTCTACAGTCCCCAGACTTTGGCCAATCCCAGGCACCAATGGGAAGCCTATCCTTCTCCACCTGGAGCATCAAGCATTTCCTTGGTCTCTTCTGTCCAAAACCTCTACTGGGGGTGAGAAGGACCCTAACCCCCAGCAACCCACCCCTCTGGGCAGTCCTACCTAGAAGCAGAGACTGACTGGAGGCTACTCACTGGACAAACTGCCTTCTCACATCCCCCTGGTCCCCATCCCAATCTGTCCTGAGCTGTGTCCCCTCGGCCTCCTGCAGTCTCTGGGCCTTGCTGGAGCCCATCCTGGACAAGGCTAAGAGTGCAGCCTCTGGAGCTGTATTTCAGGGATGGGAGCGAGGGTGGTGTGTGAAGGGTGTCATTGCAGGGCCAGTTGATGAAAAGATGAGGAATCCAGCCTTTTGGCCTAAGCTCAGGAGCCGCCTCCCACCTTCTCCCCAGCCAGCTCCCTGTCAGGGTATTTCACTGTTTCTTTTCTCTTGTGCACACTCAGAGAAGAAAGGAGGTGGTGAATAAAAGGGACTTGGGCTGCTGAGCTGTTTCTCCTGTGTCTGGTGCCGGCGACAGAGTCCTGATACTGATAGGAGGAAGGAGGGCAGGGCTGGGAGGTTCAGATGGCACCTCACCATCTATCACCCATCCCTAGCAAGAACTTGCAAGTGCTCTGAGTATCTCCATTTTTGCCCCTCACCTGTCAGTCCTTCCCTACCAACTCATAAATGCGTCTGTCTCCATCCTCCTACCTCTGCTTTAACCCGAGCCTCGTTTTGTCTTCCTGCCCCTCTATGGCCTCAGACTGGCCACTTATCCCTCCCCAGCCTCAGATGTGACAATGATTTTTAAACTCCGGAGCGTCTACCCTCCTGTATTTTCAGAGGCCTTGGCTGACCTGGTTATAAACCCAGTCACCTCAACAGTCAGCAAAACAAGACTCCAGCTCAGCTCAGTCTAGTTGGCAAGACTGGTGCTAAACAAGGAGTCATATGCGGCAAATAGATCAGTACCAGGAGGGAAAATGCAGTGTTAAATTGAGGGTCTTGGAACTTGTCTAGGAAGTCAGGGGAGGCTTCCTGGAGAAACTGACATTTGCACTGACCGCTAAATGATAAGTAGGAATTAACTAAGTTAAAAGAGGTGGCGAGAAATACAGACTGCATATGCAAAGGCCCTAAGGTGGGATGAGCTTGGCTGCAGGAATTGAAAGTGGCCTGAGTGCCACCTGGGTATGGGAGAGCCACAGAGGTAGGACCAGAGAGTTCTAAGCAGGTTTTTATTATTTTTTTTTTTTAGAGAAGATTTTTTGCTATAGGACATGTGTGCTTACTGAAGAGATAGAAAGGGAGAAATTACTCCCTGGGGGGATGGCCACGCTACAATCCCCCATTCTCTCAGGTTTAACCACACACGCACCCGGCATGAGTTTTAAGCCACTGGGTCCAGAGCAGTCAACTACGTGGGAGTCTAGTGATGTAACCATCACTCCATCTGCTGGTCCCCCTAGGGTTTTCGATTGCTCCTCCTTGCCAGTCTAGTCTGTTTCCCACCATACCCCCCTCCTTCCCTCTCTACTTCAGTCATACTAAAATGAGGCTCAAAACTTAGTGGGAAAAGGGATCACTCTAACAAGAAGGAAACACTTTTGAAGGGGTGGGCCAGTAGGACTTGTGGCTTGGGGCCACAGTTCACTGAGAATTCAAACTGTGCTTAGCCACCCTACCCCTACTAGGCTATGGGGTTGGCCCAAGTCACCCCCATCTTAATGCCCCCACACACTTGTAAGCACTCCATGTCTGCCCCATCAGTCTGTAAGCTCCATGGGAGCAGGACCATGCCTGCCTTCTCCAGGCAAGTCAGCCCAGTGCCTGGGGCACAGCATACAAGGGCTCAATTGCTGTTGAAAGAATGACTGAATAGCAACGTTTGTTGAGTTCTTACACTGTGCCAGCACATTGCTTGCATCAGCCTCACACTGACTCTATGCCAAAGCCAAGGCTGAGAGGTTAAATAGTTTACCCACAGTCACATGGGTCATAGGATCAGAGCCAGACAGCACTCTCACTATGCATGGATGAACAGGTGAGCAGAGCGCTCTCAGAGCCAGCCTGATGAATTCTGGCTGCAGAAGGCAAGTCCAGGAGCCTACAACCTCCATCCTGGCCCAATGTCAGATCCTGGAACTCTTAAATCTCAGTGAAGTACCTGCTGGCTAGTGGCTCTGGGCAAGTGGCTTCATCTCTCCAGACCTTTGTTTCCACCTGTGTTTGCCTCTCTAAAATGGGAAAAACAATTACCTTACAGGGTAAAGAGAGCCAATGTAGATAGTACTTGAAAATTAGCGGAAGCAGGTTTTTTGGGGTTTTTTTTGAGAGAAATTTTTTGCTATAGGGTGTGTGCTCTCACCAGAGAGACAGAGACAGAAAGTGAGAAATCATCCCCAAGGAAGATGGCCCCCCCACAATCCCTTCTCCATTTTCCTCTTGGGATTTTGGAAACACACGCACATGAGCCCAGTGTGAGTTTTAAGCTGGCCAGGACCAAGACTCAAACAGCAGTCGACTACATGTGAGTCCAGTGATGTAACCATTACACCATTTGCTGGTCCCGGAAGTAGTCTTTTTTTTTTTTTTTTAAAGAATTATTTATTTAATCTTATTTGTCATTGTTTCTTAATTTGACTAGAGAGAGAAAGTGAGAAAGTAAGCCTCCAGGTCCAGAACTTGAACCACAGTCAACCATATGAGAGTTCAGTACCCTAATCACCACATCACCTGCCAGCCCCTGCGTAAGTGTTTTATAGCCTAAGGCGTAAAACAAAAGAAATGTTTTTCTTTTCTTTTTTTTAGGTTTTTGCCATAGAGCACATATGCTCTCCAGAGAGAGAAAGACAGACATAGAGAGAGGGAAAGTGAGAGATCAACCCCCACCTCATCTCCAGGGGTACTGGCCACACAGTGATCCTTCTCCATTCTCCTCTTGGGATTTGAGGCACACACACACACACACACATCACACACGTACCTTGTATGAGTCTCAAGCCACCTAGTCCAGGACTCGAACTGCAGTCAGCCATGTGGGAGTTAGTGCCTTAACCATCATGCCACCTGCTGGCCTCAAGAAATGTTTACCAAAAAAATATGAAGACTTAGTTTCTTCAAATGGACACATACTGGGGTTTTCCCAGCAACTCCTGGGAGTCAGGGTACTTCTCAAATCTGTGTGCAGCCAGATCACAACACAGCTAGGGAGCTCCTTAGACTACAGTTCTGACTCAGTAGGTGTGTACTGCTAATGCTCCCAGGGACCCTCAGACCACACTCCGAGGAGCAGGGGACTGACTGCTGGATGGAGAAAGGCTTTGGCCTCAGACAGATCTGGGTGAATCTCACCGATGCCTCTCATACTGAGAACTCAGGGAATCGCTTCACTTCTTTGAGCCTCCTCTTCCTCGACTGTAAAGTAAGGCGATGAAGCCTGCCTTGTAGGTATTACAAGTCCAAGGTTACGTGTGCTGTGTCTGGCAGGTATTCAGAACCCTGCTGGTCATTTCGCTAAACGAGGAGGAACTGGAGTGTGCAACTGCAGTTCTCCCTTTGGTCAGTAGAGGGCTCCTTTGTATAACTTCTGCTTATGAACATGGGAAGCCTGCTTTTTTCCGTTCTCTTCGGTTCTGGCTGCTGGCTGTGCCGTCGGCGCCCTTTCCCCGTGCTCCCCGCCATGCCTCGGAAAATTGGGGAAATCAAAGACTTTCTGCTAACAACCTGACGGAAGGACGCCAAATCTGTCAAGATCAAGAAAAATAAAGATAACGTGAAATTTAAAGTTCAATGCAACAGATACCTTTACACTTTGGTCATCATGGACAAAGAGAAGGCAGAGAAGTTGAAGCAGTTCCTGCACCCGGGTTTGGCGGTGAAGGAGCTAAAATGAACCAGACACTGTTTGAACTACATTAAACATTTTTTAATTCTGAAAAAAAAAAAAAAAAGAAAAGAAAAGAAAATGGGAAGCCTGTGGCCTCAGAGACTCCAGGCTTCTGAGTTACTAGGGCTTCCAGGGACCCAGCTGCTGCTTAGTCCATCTGACATCTATACTGAGGCAGGGCCGCCTCTTAAGTTGTGGCCTCCAGTCTGGTGGCAGAATCAGTCCCCTCGATCACACAAACTCTGTAGGTACGTGTTCTAGATGTAACTATAGATTAGACGAACTCAGATCTGGTAATAATTCCTAGATATGATACAATGAAAAACTTAGAGTAGGTGAGGAAGAAGGCCAGAAACTAAGAAGG
Source organism: Tupaia belangeri chinensis (assembly GCF_000334495.1). Classification (NCBI taxonomy): domain Eukaryota; kingdom Metazoa; phylum Chordata; class Mammalia; order Scandentia; family Tupaiidae; genus Tupaia; species Tupaia belangeri. Next base: position 5,997,521 of record NW_006159713.1, on the reverse strand, counting down.
AAGACATCATGTCTAAATACAGCAAATGTCCTAGGTAAAAAAGGCACAAGATTCATTAATTTGATCACTCTTCCATTAAAAACAAAATGGGGTGGGGGGGCTGATAGTGGTGCAGTGGTAAAGCAGGGCTCCCTGCCAGGCTGACCCACATGGGAAGGCACCAGATTCCATCGAGGGAGCTTTCTCCCTGTCCCTTTCTCTCTCTCTCTGGAAAGCACACATGCCCTCAGGTAAATTAAAAAGAAAACAAAACAAAACAGCAATCCAAAGGGAACAGAATGAATGCAGAAAACAAAACATAACAAAACCTATAATTAATATTCTCAGAGAGGGTGGTGTGGTGGTTAAGGCAGCTGGATCCCACATGGCTGACTACGCAGTTTGAGTCCTGGGAGCATGCAGGTGAGTTTCCAAAGTCCTGAAAGAAGAATGGAGGAGGGGGGATGGTGGCATGGCCATCCCCCATGGGGGCAGTTCTTTCTCTTCCCTCCCCCTGGTCTCTCTCCAGAGAACACATGTACTCTCTAATGAATAAAAAAAAATCATAAAAATATTATCAGAGAATAAAAAAGATATTATCAGAAAAATAAAAAAGATCTTGCGATTAAAAAAAGAAAAAGGTGCTTTGAAAAATGAACAAAATTGGGCCAGTAAGTGGCACAAAAGATAATGCAGCTGGATCCCACATGGCCAGCTGCACAGTTGGAGTCTCAGACCTGGTGGTTCGAAAATCACACCCATCACACGTGTATACGAGCCCAGAACACTGAGAGGAAAGTGGAGGAGAAGGGATTATGGCATGGCCATCCTATCTGAGGAGTGATTTCTCACTTTCCCTCTTTGTCTCTCTGGCCAGCTCAGTGTCCTATAGTTTAAAAGAAAGAAAGAAAAATGGGCAAAATAAGCACTAGCACACAAAAATGCAGGTATAATAGCCAACTTTTTAAAAGATTTATTTTATTTAACTTTATTTGACTGGAGAGAGAGAGAGAGAGTGAGAATGTGGGAAAGCAAGCTGCCAGGTCCAGGACTCCAACCACACAGTCAGCCATGTGGGAGTCCAGTGCCCTTAACCATCATGCCATCTGCTGGCCCTAATAGCCAAATTAAAAAAAATTTATTTTTAATTAAAAAAAAAAGTTTAGAAGATAGTTAAGAAAATTTCCTCGAAAGCAGAACAAAAAGAAATGGGTAAGAAAGAAGAAAAGAACATGAGAATTTCAAAGTTCCAGAAGTAGAGAACAGAGAACATAAGCAAAATGTAAGAAGGTGAGGAGAGGACGAGGATGTTATCAAAGAAATAGTTCCAGAAAATTTCCTAGAACTGAAAAACATGAGTCTTGGAGTCAGCAGGTGCCATGGTGGGTAAGGTGCTGCCCTCTCGCCTAACTGATCATGGTTCAAGTCCTGGACCCTGTGGTTTGAAACTCAACCCGACCATGTGTGACTGCACGCCCCAGATCCCAGGAGAATAGAGGAGTGGTGTGGCTATCCCCACCCCAAAGGGAGGATGTTTTCCCACTTCCCCACTCTGTCTCTCTTTGCTGAGTGTACATGGCCTATGGTAAAACTTAAAAAAAAGAGAGAGAGAGAGAAATCATGAGTCTCCATATTTGGTACAGAAAAATCAAAATTTTAAAGCTGCACACTCGAAATAAAGAGATTGCAGAAGTTCTCTGATAGAGGGGCTGGCAGGTGGCATGGTGGTTAAAGGTGTTGGATTCCCACGTGGCTGACCACGGTTTCCATCCCAGTTCTGGCAGCTTGCTTTCTTACTTTCCCTCTCTCTGCCTGTCTTTCTCTGGTCAAATTTTTAAAATAATAATAAATATAATAAAATGAATCATTATTTTTAAAAAAAGTTCTCTGACAGGTATAGGCAATGGTTAGAGAGCTGCTTATTAACATCATTGCAAACTAGAAGACAATATACTGATTCCTCCATTTTATAAAAATTTTTTTAAAAAATTATCTATTTTAATTTTATTTATTCCTTCATTTTATTTTAATTTGATCAGAGAAAGACACACAGAGAGCGAGGGAAAGTAAGAAAGCAAGCCACCAGGTCTGGGATTTGAACCATGGTCAGCCACATGGGATTGCCCAGCACCTTAACCACCCCGCCACCTGCTGGTCCCGGATTCATCTATTTTTTAAAAATTTGCCTAAGAGCACATGAATAACTGGAGAGAGAAAGAGGGAGAAAGCAGGAAAGTCCCCCCTCCACGGCACGATCACGACACAATACCTTCTCCTCCATCTTTCTCTTTGAATTATGGGCACAAGCACACACATGTCTGGCATGTTTCTCAAACCACCAGGCCCAAGACTTGAATCACCTGGTTGGCCATGTGGGATCCAGCCACCCCAACCATCACACCACATGCCAGCTAACCATCTATGTATTTGAGAAAAAAAAAAAAAAATTTTTTTTGACTCAAAATATTGGGAGGTGCCGGCCTATAACCTGGTTTAAGGCAACTGGATTAAAAAATTAAAAATGTTTAATTCTTTTTTGTTTCATTTTTGTTTTTTAAGAACCCAGGTATCTTTTTTTTTCCCTAAAGAATTATTTATTTTATTTATTTTTTTATTCTCATTATTATTCTTTTCATTTGACCAGAGAGAGAGAGAGAGAGAGAGAGGGAAAGTGAGAAAGGAAGCCACCAGGTCCAGGACTCAAACCACGGTCAGCCATGTGAGAGTCCTGCACCTTAACCACCACACCACTTACTGGCTCCAATTCTCTTTTTTTGTTTGTTTCTGGAGAAGTTTTTGCTATAGGGCACGTGCACTAGCCAGAAAGACAGAGGGAGACAGAGAGGCAGAAAGTGAGAAATCACCCCCCAGAAGGAATGGCCACGCTGCAACCCCTTCTCCTCCATTCTCCTCTTGGGATCTTGGGCACACATACATGCACACACACTCGGTGTGGGTTTAAGCCACTAGGTCCAGGACTCAATTCGCAGTCGACTACATGGGAATCCAGTGACATGGCCATTACACCAACCACTGGTCCTACCGTTGTTGTTTTTTTTTTAAGAGAGATTTTTGCTATAAAGCATATGTGCTTGCTGGAGAGACAGAGACAAAAAGCAAGAAATCAGCCCCCACCCTGCCATGCTGTAGTCCCTTCTCCTCCATTCTCCTCTCATTTATTTGGGCACACATGCACACACACCTGGTGTGAATTTTAAGCCCCTTGGTCTGGGACTCAAACTGTGGTCGACTACATAGGAGTCCAGCAACTTAACCATTACACCAGCTGCTGGTCTCTGTTTTAAATTTTTATTTATTCATTCATTTATTTTAATTTGACCAGAGAGAGAGAGAGAGAAAGTGAGAAAGCAAGCCACCAGGTCCGGGACTCAAACTGTGGTTAGCCATGTGGGAGTATCCAGCACCCCAACCACCACCTGCTGGCCCCTCTGATTTTAATTCTTAATTTTAAAAAATACATATATGGTCAATTGATTTATTTTTTAATTGCATACACTCAAGACCATAAGAGAGAAAGAGATCCACAAACTAAAACACCCCTTAATGGGGCATGGTCACACTGCAATCCTTTTTCTCTATTCCTCCTTCCTGTCTATATTTTGTCCACATATGCACATGGGCTTGGCACGTTGTCAAACCATCAGGGGCAGGTTTCAAACCATAGTCAGCCATGTGGGATCCAGCTCCCTTACCTGCTGAGCTTCAGGGCCAACATGTGAAAATTATTTTCAACCTAGGTTTCAGTATGCAATTAAACCCTCAATCAAGTGTGAGCCAAAACAAAAATATTTCTAATAAGCAAAGGGTCAATACATTTGCATGCTATGTAGCCTTTTTTAGAAAGTCAGTGAAGGATATGCTTCAATAAGGCAGAGCTGTAAGTTAAGAAAGAGGAAGGCAAACCATCCAAAAACATCTCAGAAGAATGACCACACTGGTTCCAGAATGGCAGCTGAGAAGCTGGTCAACAAGTTGGCTAGTGTGTTCAGTCTGGAGAGCTACAGAAGGAAGTTCTCCAGAGAAAACAATAAAACTAAGAGGTTATTTAAAATAATTGACGATATATCTGTTAGAGCATTTGGTTAAGTACATAGATAAGTAAGTGAATGGAAAAATGTGGCAATTATTAACTACAGGAAAAACAAAGAGTTATACTAGAAAGGAAATGTAATCATAGTAAACTACTTAGTACAGTAGTGAACAGTATTTACATACTCATAATAATGTACATACTGCTTATTTAACTCCAGAGGTTGTATTATGGCATAACCTTATGAAAAGGGAGAGGGAAGGAGCTTCAGGTTGCAAGTGGAAGAAAGCTAAACAAATAATCACTTGCTGCTTTTCAAAGGGTATTTACTTATATACTTCATAAGTGAGAGAGAGAGAGATGGATAGGCAGAGAAAGAAAAATCAAGTACCCTCAACAGGGTACCATGCCACAATTTTCCATAATCTTTCCCAACCAGACAGGGTCATAGGCATATGCACACCTAGTGTGTGCATGTCAATCCAGGAACCAAACCTCAATCTTCCATATGGCCTTCAGTACTATAGACCGGCCCATTATTGCTGTGCCACTGCAACTGGGCCTATAATTATTGCTTTTAATTTTCTTTCTTTCTCTCTCTCTCTCTTTTTAGGTTTCTGCCATAGTGTGCATGCGCTCACCAGGAGGGAAGAGAGAGACAAGAGAGGGAAAGTGAGAAATCATCCCCCATCGGGGACAACCACATAAATCCCTTCTCTTCCATTCTCCTCTTGGGGTTCTGGGCACACATATATGCCCAGAGTGATTCTTAATCCTCCAGGTCCAGGACTCAAACTGCGTTTGGCCATCTGGGAGTCCAGTGCCTTAGCCACTATACTACCTGCTGGCCCCTTGCTTTTAATTTTTAAGTTGAGAAATAGCAGTATAAGGATATTATCTTAAAATAGGGCCAATAGCTGGTACAGTGGTTAAGGCAGGTGGATCCCACATGGCTAACTGTACAATTCAACTCTCAGACCCAGTAGCTTGTGAATCATGCAGGGTGTGTGTGTGTGTGTGTATGAGTCTGTGTGCCCACAATCTCAAGAGGAGAATGGAGGAGAAGGGATTGTGGCATGGCCATCCCTCCTGAAGGATGATTTCTCATTTTCTCTCTCTCTCTCTCTTAATCTATCTCTTGCACAAGCACACACACCATATGGCAAACTAAAGAAAAAAGAATCTAAGAAATAGAACTAAATAGAGGAAAGCAGAATTGGGAAAGGGGAAACCAACGGGTGGAGTGGTGGTTAAGGCACTCCCACATGGCCAACCATGCTTCGATTCCCAGACTTGGTGGTGACTTGCTTTCTCACTTTCCCCACCTCTCTCTCTGTGTGTGTTTCTCTCTGGTCATATTAAAATAAATGAATGAATAAATAAAATAAAATTTTAAAATAATTCTTTAAAAAAACAAAGAATTGGGAAAGAGGACTGCTGGTATTTGATATAAACTTTTTAATACCACTTGATTATTTTTAAAATTTATTTATTTATTTATTTGTTTGTTTGTTTATATTCATTTATTTTATTTTAATTTGACAAGAGAGAATGAAAACAAGCCACCAGGTCCAGGACTCGAACCATGGTCAGCCATGTGGAAGTATCCAGCACCTTAACCACCATGCCTCCTGCTGGTCCCCTCACTTGATTTTTTTAAAGTTATCTATTTCTTCTTTGAGCAAGAAAGAAAAAGAGCAGAACAGAGAGATGGCATCTCCAGCAGAGTCCCAACAATGTAGTGTTCCTCCAAACTTCAGCCAGGGCCAGGGCCTTGGGATATATATATATATATATTTTTTTTTTTTGAGAGGTTTTTGCTATAGCGGGCATGCGCTCACCCGAGACAGAGACAGAGACAGAAAGTGAGAACTCACCCTCTAGGGGAGATGGCCACATCTCAATCCCTTCTCCTCCGTTCTCCTCTCGGGATCCTGGGCACACACGCACATGCACCCAGCGTAAATTTAAGCCACTGGGTCCGGGACTTGAACCACAGTCGACTACATGGGAGTCCAGCGACATAGCCATTATGCTAACTGCTGGTCCCGGGATATAATTATTGAGATATAATTCACATGCCACACTATTTCAACCATTGAGAGAGTACAATACTTTTTTAGTATATTCATGGAGTTGTGTAACCACCACCACAATTTTATAACATCTTTACCCCTCTAAAAAGAAAGCTTGTAGCCACTAGCAGTCAGGCACATTTCCCTGCAACTCTCCCCTCCCTCTATTCCTAGGGAGGCTAGTTTCATTTCTGTCTCTAGGGACTTCCCTATTTTGGACAGCTCACATAAATGAAATCACAGACTAAGTGATCTTTTGTGATTGGCTTCTTTCACTTAGCATAATGTCTTCAGGGTCACCAATGTTGATGAATCTTTCTGTCACATCACACTGCCCAGGGGTCATACAGAGCTGCAGGCTTTGGAGGAAGAAGCCTGGGAATGGGAGGGACTAGAGGGCTTTTGCCTTAGGCTTAAGGCTGAAGTCCTCAGGGCCAGCAGATGGCATGTAGTGGTTGTGGTTAGACTCCCACATGGCCAACTGAGGTTCAAATCCCAGACCCGGTAACTTGAAAATCACCCTGGGCACGTGAGTGTGCGTGCGTGCCCAAGATCCTGAGAGGAGAATGGAGGAGAAGGGATTGCGGTGTGGCCATCGCCTGAGGGGTGATTTCTCACTTTATCTCTCACTGTCTTCCTCTGTCTCTCTCTACCCCCTGCCCCCCAACCCCCCCCTCCAAGCACATGTGCCCTAAGGCCAAAAAAAACACAAAAAACAAAAAAATCCTCTTACAAAACAAAACTGATGCCCTCCCCTTGTGCCAGTATAAGTTTTCCAGGATGACATATTTCTTCTCAGTACAAAAAAGATTAACGCCAAAGAGACTCCCAAGTGGTTACCCCCATCCACCCTCTATCCAGACTGCTATGGCTTCCCCTAATTCTCACATCCTCTCCTACAGAGACTCAAGGAGGTGAGCAAGGGTTCTTCCCAAGCAGTAAAACACTGGCTTTGGACTTCTGGGGTGGAGAACACCCTGTAGAGGCTGCCTTGGAATTTGACCTTTACATGATTGTGGAGAGGAGAAAGCCTGTACCATATAAATATTGATTTTTCATTATCACAGCCTTTGGCCCAGGATGAAAGAGATCCACCAGACTCAAGAAACCAGCCACCGGTAGAAGGAACCAGGTGGCCAAGGGGCCAAGCTCCCACATCATGGAATGATGGGCACGAGGAACCAGTGCACACAGTGGCAGGGTCTGAAATGGTCCCGGGGTGGAAGAGGCTATGGGCCACAGGGGTCAGAGTCTGATCCAGATTCAAATTCCAACTCGAGGCTAGTTTCTTCAACCCTCTAAACCTTGGGGGTTTTTGCCTGTAAAGAGGGTGGCAATAGAGTCACCCTCATAGGGTTGCAGTAGGACTGATTACAGGGAACCAGCAGTTAGTGTAATGGCTATGTCACTGGACTCCCACGTAGTCGACCGCGGTTCACGTCCCGGACCTGGTGGCTTAGAACTCACGCTGGGCACGTGTGCGTGTGTGCCCAAGATCCCGAGAGGAGAATGGAGGACTGATTACAACAAATTTGACATTAATAGAACATATCATACCTTAGTCATTATCATTCCTATATTACAGAAAAGGAAACTAAGGCACAGAGAGCTGAAATAACTTGTTCAGTTACACGTGGCAGAACAGGAATGGGAGTCAGGTAGGTGGTCTGAGGCCAGATCCATCTCTTAAGATCCTACACCTAAAGCACTTGGCAGTCAGAGGCCCCATAGGAAGCCCTCCCTTTTCTAGGGCTGTGGTTATGGTTGGAAGTCAAAACACTACTCTCAAACCGTAACAGGTGGCCCACCCGTTCCAGAAGATTCTTTGATAAAAGAGCATTAAAATATACATGTCCAGGGCCAACAGATAGCGTAATGGCTACATTGCAGGACTCCTATATAGTCGAGGCGGTTCGAGTCCCAGACCTAGTGGCTTAAACTCATGCCATGCGTGTGCATGCATGCCCAAGATCCAGGGGGAGAATAGAGGAGAAGGGATTGCAGTACGGCCACCCCACCTGGGGGGGGGAGTTATTTCTTGCTTTCTCTCTCTGTCTTTCTGGCAAGCATACACACCCTATAGCAAAAACCTCTCAAAAAGAAAAAAAAAAAAAATACATGCCTTTTTACCCAGTTCTTTAAACCACTTGCAGTATATCCTAAGAAAATGAAGATATGGACCAGCCCCAGGCCAGTGGTTAAGGCAGCTGGACCTCACATGGATGACCCCGCAGTTTGAGTCCCAGGCATGGCATGGGGACTCTGCTGGGGTGTCTCTGTCTCTGTCATGCAGCAAATAAATAAATGTTAAAATCAAGAGTTTTTAAAAAATCCTATGTTTAAAGACAAGAAAATACAATAAGAAGTAAACATTGTTGAAGAAGTTATGGGAGAGAATTTAAAATATTGACAGCTGAATGACAATAAAACACTATAAGTCAAAATCTTGGGGACATAACCAAAGCAGCACTGTAAGGAAAATGTACAGTCTTTGAGTAGGAAAAATAAAAACTCAGTTGCTCTTACTATACAGTCACAACACAGATCATTTCTGTGATCCCAAAATGTGTGGGATTTTTCCCCACCAGCAAGCAAACCATCATTTCTGCAGTAGACACCAGCTGGATGTCCTCTGATCCAGTTCAACGCCTATGCTATTTTTCCTGGAGATAGAATCAGAGCTATTGGTTGGGGCCCTGTCCCACGAGACTGTCCCCACTTCAGATATCAGATGCAAGTCTGGGCCTCTGGAATGTCTAACTGACCAGCTGCAAATTGTGGGTTCCACGACCTCCTGTTTAGGCTCCATTAATTTGCTAGAGCTGTTCACAGACCTCAGAGATACACTTCCTCGCATTCAGGAGATTATAAAGGATATTTAAAGGAAATAAACAAGCAACTAAATAAAGGGATACATAGGGAGGTCTGGAAAGATCTTGAGCACAGGGAGACCCTTGGGTGCAAACCCAGGACCCTTCCACGTGGGTCCAGTTGCATCACAGCCGTGTAACCTCCATGGCTCTCACCTCCGTATTGAAACAAATTTTTTTTTTAAGTTTTGCCTGACGACACATGTGCTCTGTGAAGACAGAGAGCAATAGAAAGAGAAAGGGAAAGCATGAAAGCACCCCCAGTGGGGGAGGAGCACATCACAACCCCTTTCCCACCTCTCTCTCCTTTTGGGATGCAGGCGTATGTGCATGGCCGGTGTTTTCTGTCTGTCTGTCTTTCTTTCTTTCTTTCTTTCTTTCTTCCTTCCTTCCTTCCTTCCTTCCTTCCTTCCTTCCTTCCTTCCTTCCTTCCCTCTCTCCCTCCCTCCCTCCTTTCTCTCTTTCTTTCTCTCTCTCTCTCTTTCTTTCTTTCTCTTTCTTCCTTCTTTCCTTCCTTCCTTTCTTCCTTTCTCTTTTTTATTTTTAAATTCTTTTTATAGTTTGCTATTGAGTGTGAGCACTTGCTGGAGAGAGACAGAGAGAGAGAGGGAGAGAGAGAAGGAAAGTGAGAAATCACCCCTCATCCCTCAGAGAGAGAAGGAAAGTGAAAAATCACCCCTCACCCCTCAGGGAGATGGCCACATCAGAATCCCATCTTCTCCATTCTCCTTCTGGGATTCTGGACATGCAAGAACATGTACTTGGTGTGATTTTCAAGCTGCCAGGACCAGGACTTGCACTGTGCAGTCAGCCTTGTGAGATCCACCTGCCATAACCAACAGGCTTCAGAGCCAGCCCTACCAGATTCTTTTATCAAGAGCAAAGTAATTCACAGAAGCAGTTCGACATCAGGGATGGAAGCACAAGTGCACCCCCAATAGAAGCCCCATATGTCACAGATGAAGAAACTTCAGCCTTGGGGCCGGCAGGTGGCATGGTGGTTTACAGTGTAGACTCCCACATGGCTGACTACAGTTCAAGTCCTGGACCTGGCAGCTTTCTCTTTCTCTCTCTCTCTTTCATGCATGCACACATTCCCTGTAACAAAATTTAAACATAACAAATAAATCTAAATAATTCTTTTTTTCTTTTTAAAAATAATTATTCTGTTTAAGTATGCACATATTTATTTATTTTAATTTTGACCAGAGATGGGGAGAGAGAGAGAAAGTGAAAAAGCAAGCCACCAGGTCTAGGACTCGAATTATAGTCCTGGAAATCCAGCCCCCTCACCCACCACCCTACCTGCCAGTCCCCAAACTAAATAATTCTTTTTTAAAAAAAAAGACACTGAGGCCCTGTGAGGAAAAAGAACTTGCTCAAGGTCATAAAGTAAGTCGACTGCAGCGCTAAACTAGAACCCAGAGCTGGGAACTCAAAGACCACTCCGTACCATGCACTCTCAAAGTGTACTTATCCAGTCGGGGAAAGAAAAGAGTTTTAACTCATCCCTTCATATCATACATACAGAGTAAGTCCATGTGGATTTGAATTGCAATCAAATTATGATTAACAGACACATATTGATTTAATCATAAAAAGTGAATGGTAAAGTTTATGGATGATAACAAGATCACTCTTGGCCTTAAGGTAGGCAAATATTTCTTAAGTAAGAAAAAGCACTAACCATAAGGAAAAGAATGATAAATTAAGCTATTAGGCTGATCACCGGGGCTGGCGGGTAGCATGGTAGTTAAGGGCGCTGCACTCCCACATGGCCAGCTGTGGTTTGAGTCTC
>NW_006159713.1:5967650-5985961 GCF_000334495.1 Tupaia belangeri chinensis | reverse complement strand
CTTTCTTTCTTTCTTTCTTTCTTCCTTCCTTCCTTCCTTCCTTCCTTCCTTCCTTCCTTCCTTCCTTCCTTCCCTCTCTCCCTCCCTCCCTCCTTTCTCTCTTTCTTTCTCTCTCTCTCTCTTTCTTTCTTTCTCTTTCTTCCTTCTTTCCTTCCTTCCTTTCTTCCTTTCTCTTTTTTATTTTTAAATTCTTTTTATAGTTTGCTATTGAGTGTGAGCACTTGCTGGAGAGAGACAGAGAGAGAGAGAGAGGGAGAGAGAGAAGGAAAGTGAGAAATCACCCCTCATCCCTCAGGGAGATGGCCACATCACAATCCCATCTTCTCCATTCTCCTTCTGGGATTCTGGACATGCAAGAACATGTACTTGGTGTGATTTTCAAGCTGCCAGGACCAGGACTTGCACTGTGCAGTCAGCCTTGTGAGATCCACCTGCCATAACCAACAGGCTTCAGAGCCAGCCCTACCAGATTCTTTTATCAAGAGCAAAGTAATTCACAGAAGCAGTTCGACATCAGGGATGGAAGCACAAGTGCACCCCCAATAGAAGCCCCATATGTCACAGATGAAGAAACTTCAGCCTTGGGGCCGGCAGGTGGCATGGTGGTTTACAGTGTAGACTCCCACATGGCTGACTACAGTTCAAGTCCTGGACCTGGCAGCTTTCTCTTTCTCTCTCTCTCTTTCATGCATGCACACATTCCCTGTAACAAAATTTAAACATAACAAATAAATCTAAATAATTCTTTTTTTCTTTTTAAAAATAATTATTCTGTTTAAGTATGCACATATTTATTTATTTTAATTTTGACCAGAGATGGGGAGAGAGAGAGAAAGTGAAAAAGCAAGCCACCAGGTCTAGGACTCGAATTATAGTCAGCCATGTGGGAATCCAGCACCCTTAACCACCACGCTACCTGCCAGTCCCCAAACTAAATAATTCTTTTTTAAAAAAAAAGACACTGAGGCCCTGTGAGGAAAAAGAACTTGCTCAAGGTCATAAAGTAAGTCAACTGCAGCGCTAAACTAGAACCCAGAGCTGGGAACTCAAAGACCACTCCGTACCATGCACTCTCAAAGTGTACTTATCCAGTCAGGGAAAGAAAAGAGTTTTAACTCATCCCTTCATATCATACATACAGAGTAAGTCCATGTGGATTTGAATTGCAATCAAATTATGATTAACAGACACATATTGATTTAATCATAAAAAGTGAATGGTAAAGTTTATGGATGATAACAAGATCACTCTTGGCCTTAAGGTAGGCAAATATTTCTTAAGTAAGAAAAAGCACTAACCATAAGGAAAAGAATGATAAATTAAGCTATTAGGCTGATCACCGGGGCTGGCGGGTAGCATGGTAGTTAAGGGCGCTGCACTCCCACATGGCCAGCTGTGGTTTGAGTCTCAATCTTGGTGGCTTGCCTTCTCACTTTCCCCCTCTCTCTCATTTTGTCCCTTTCTGGACAAATTTTAAGAAATGAATAAATAAAGTTAAATAAAATATATATAAAAAAAGACTAATCACCAAGTCAGCAGATTACGGGTGGTATGGAGGTTAAGGTGGTTGGATCCCACATGGTCGACCCCATGGTTTGAGTCCCAGACCCAGGGGCTTGAAAAATGTTGAGTGCATGTTCATGTGTATGCATGCCCAAAATCCTGAGAGGAAAGTGGAGGAGAAAGGGTTGTAGCATGGTCATCCCCCCTGACCCCCAAGAACAGGATGATTTCTCACATTCCTTTTCTCTCTCTCTCTGTCTCTCAAGCAGGTGCACATGCCTAAGAAAAAGAAATATATGCCAAGCACCTATGCCTGAGTGCCTATAATCCCAAAAGGAGGAAGAGACAGAGAAGGGATTGTAGTGGCGTGACCACTTTTCCTCTGTCTCTGTCTCTCTCCAGAGAGCACACACGCCTTCTGTCAAAATTTATATGGGACCAGCAGTTGGCGTAATGGCTATGTCACTGGACTCCCATATAGTTGACCAAAGGAGGAGAAGGGATTGCAGCATGGCCAACCCCCTGGGGGGGTGATTTCTCACTGTCTCTCTGTCTCTCTCTTTCTGGCGAGTGCACATGCCCTATAGCAAAAACCTCTTCCAAAAAAACAATTAAAAATGTATAAAAGAAAAAGAAAAGGACAGTTAAAACAAAAACAAAAAACATACACATACTACTGGACACACCCCATAGCCTAGTGGTTAAGGAAGCTCCAGTGGCTTAAAAAACATTTCTGACTGCACGACTGGCTACCAAGATGGCGCCACAGAAAGACAAGAAGCCTAAGAGGTCAACCTGGAAGTTTAATTTTGACCTTACTCATCCAGTAGGAGACAGAATTTTTGACTCTGGAAATTTCCAACAGTTTCTGCAGGAAAAGGTTAAAGTCAATGGGAAAACTGGCAACCTTGGAAATGTAGTTCACATTGAACGCCTCAAGAATAAAATTACAGTTGTTTCCAAGAAACAGTTCTCTAAAAGGTATCTGAAATACCTCACCAAGAAATACCTTAAGAAAAACAACCTTCGTGATTGGCTTTGTGTGGTTGCATCTGACAAGGAGACTTAAGAAGTTCGTTACTTCCAGGTTAGTCAAGATGAAGAAGGGTCAGAGTCTGAGGATTAGTTGAAGCCTCGACTTACCGGGCTTTGCTTACTAAGTAAAGCATGCAGGATACATGAGAAAGAATCATCTGGAAGTAGACTTTTAGTTTATTAATGAATAAAAATGACTGTTTGTAACAAAACAAAACAAAATGAAACAAACAAACAAACCAAAAAACCCCACGCCAGTTGCATGTGCATCCATGCCTCAAATCCCAACAAAATGGAAAAATGAAGAAGGGATTGGGGCATGACCACACCTCATTAGACAGTGTTACAAACCTCTCCCTCTCTCTCTCTCTCTCTGTCTCTGTTCTCTCTGGTGAGTACACACACTCTCTGGCAAAAACAAAAACAAAACAAAACAAAAACATGATTGCGAGTGGTATGTGGTTTAAAAGTAGCCAAGACAGGAGCTTGCATCACCATGCAGCAGTTAGGAGCTACACAGAGAAAGACAGATCCCACATGGCCAACTAGGGTTCAAGTCCTAACCCTGTCTGTCGGCTTGAAAACACACCGCACACTCGCTCATGCCCAGTATTCTGATAAGATGGAGAATTGCAGGATAAAGGATTGTGATACGCCCAGGCTTCAAGGCAGCGGGGGGGGGGGGGGGGGGGTGCTTTCCTCTCTCTCTTTTTGTTTCTCCATCTATCTGTCTCTGTCTCTCTCTCTCTCTCGTGCACCCATGCATACCTTCTAGCATAAAAAAAAGGTGAAATCAGCTGACCTATGGTGTTAGAAGTCAGGAGCAACCCATTTTCTGGGATCTTTCCCTTCTTGGGAGCTCTGTTTTTCCTACCCTCTCCTTCAATAAACTCTCCACTCAAAAAAAAAAAAAAGTCAGGATAGTGGTTACTTTGGGGAAGGAGATGGGAGCAATGACTAGAAGACACAGAAATTTCTGGGGTGCAGATAATGCTCTATTTTTTCCTCTAGGTGGTGGTTATACATTTGTGTTCTTTACAAGAAAATTGATTAAACTGTACATTTATTATTTGTATACTTTTTCTTTGTTTTTGAAAAAATTTTTTTGGGACCAGCACATGGCGTAATGGCTATGTCGCTGGACTTCCATGTAGTCGACTGCGGTTCGAGTCCCAGACCTGGTTACTTAAACTCACGCCGGGCGTGTGTGCATGCGTACGTACCCAAGATCCCGAGAGAAAAATGGAGGAGAAGTGATTACAGAGTGGTCATCCCCCTGGAGGGTGATTTCTCACTTTTGGTCTGTCTCATTCTGTCTTTCTGGTGAGAGCATGCGCCCTATAGCAAAAACCTCTAAAAAAAAAAAAAATTGTCAGTGAGAGAGAAAGTGAGAAAGCAGTCCCATGAGGTATGATCAGGCAGCAATTCCATCTCTTTTTGTTGTACTTGGGCTGCGAATTCCCAAAAGACCACCAAGGAGCTGATTCCGATGTAAGCACATGAGGGTTGATTTTATTCAGGCTCAAGCCAGGACTCTCAATCTCACCAGCACAGCAGGTCAGAGTTGAGAGCCCCGCATGTTAGTTGGGCTGGGTTTTTATTTGGCTGTTGGGGGGGAGGTTGAGGGGTGCTGAGGAATGCCCTCAGGCGGCTATACATTGGCTGTAGATTACAAGAAGCATAGTTGCCTTTTACTGATTGGCAAGAAAGTTACTTCAGGTCTCTGGTATTTCCTTTGTTTTGTTTTTTATCATTGGGGTGATGGTTTTATGACTTACTCCTCCGTAATCAGCTCCCTTCCTTGAAATGGTGCCAATTCTCAGCAAGGTGGGTTTCATAAGATGGAGTTGCCCCATAAAAAAATGGAGTCGCTCTGGTCCTTCAATTTCTCCCTCCTTTTGGATTTTGACCATTCATGCACACACGCTTGTTGTATTTTTCAAATTGCTGGTCTGGGACTCAAAATGCACAGTTGGTCATGTGGATCCCACATGACCAATCACCTGCTTTAATCCCCTGGCCATGAACTGGCTCTGTATACTTTTTTATTTTTTAATTGCCAAAGGGCTTGTGCACTCATGAGAGAGAGAGAGAGAATCTCTCAGTGAGGTGTGGTCATGCTGTAATCCCTTCTTCTCCATTTCTCCATCCTATCAAGATTTTGAGCATATATGCACATGTACTTTTCGTGTTTTTTTAAGCCACTGAGGCTGGGATTTGAACTGTGCTCAGTCATATGGGATCCAGTTGCCTTAACCACTATGCTTTGGGGTCAGCCCACAATTTGTATCCTTTCCATGTGAAATTATACATAAGTTATTCCTTAAAGCATTCAGAGGAAAAGACTACCTTGCACCACTGGAGAACAATCCACTGTTCTGGCCTTTTACCAGGAAGGGGGACAGTTACTTAGAGTTTTTACCAACCCTTGAAAATTACCCAAGGAGTACTGGAATTATGGAAGGCTAAGGTTCAATCTTTATGTGTGTGCGTTGGGTTGGGAGAGGTCTCTAGAGTGTCTGAAGCATCTTGGTCATGAGAAAAGGTGGACTGATGGCTCTGGAATAGATCCAGTTGAGAAGCCCTCTGGGGTACCACTTTGCCAAAATATGACCCCCTCCTCACCCTTACCCTTGTCACAGAGCCAGACACCTGGCTCTTTGCCAAAATATGACCCCCTCCTCACCCTTGTCACAGAGCCAGACACCTGGCCAAAGTAGAGAGAGGCTGGAAAAATCACAGTAGCATTCTTCATGAGTGCCAGCCCTCCTGGCTACCTGCCCTATGCCAGCCTAGAGCTCTTGGTTATCTCTGGCCATCACCAGGACAAACAGTCCCAGGCCCATAAAGGAAGCCTGAAGAGGCCTGTGGGAGAATGCTAGCTCTTTAGTCCAGCTCGCTTATGGCTATGGAGCTCCCCAGGATCCTCCTTGTCATCTCCTGCCTGTGCCTTGGTGTGGGTTCTGGCCAGTATGCCCCAGACCTCGTCACCTCCCTGCCTGGCCTCACTACTCAGCTCAACTTCCGACAGTGGTCTGGTTACCTCCAGGCTGGTGAGAACAAGTTCTTCCACTACTGGTGAGTACCTGGGAGTGAGGGAGGCACTTTGGGGAGGAGAGAGGAGTGAAGGCCAGCAGGGATTGGCTGTCTCCCCCAGAGTCCCATAGTATTTACACTTGGCCAGGCAGATGGAGAAAGGACAAAGGAGGAGCTGACAAGAAGGACTAGGGTGAGATCCACTTGGACTCAGCGTAAAGGACCTCTATAGCCACCAGGGGCTCAAATCAGAGGGAGATGCATTTGTTCTGAGAATCACAACCACCAGCTGTAGACAAATTACCTGAGCATACACATAGCTATTCTCCAAAGAATATAGGCGCTTCTCTCTGTAGCTGTCAGGGTTCCTTGCACTAGAAGCAGGAGCAAAATGGTCATTGAGACCCTCCCCCCTCTTAAAAAGAGTAACAGGGAGTCAGCAGGCGGTGTGGGGGTTAAGGTGGCTGGATTCCCACATGGCCAACTGCTCAGTATGAGTGCCAGACCCTGCTACCCAAAATTCACATGTGAGTGTGTGGCCGAAATCCCAGGAGGAGAAAGGAGAAGAGAATGCAGCAAAGCTATTCCCCCTGGGGATGACTTCTCACTTTTCCTTTTTTTCTCTCTCTCTGGCAAGCACATGCCACCCTAAAGCAAAACTAAAACAATAAAAATAAAAAAAGATTCAAAGTGGGGCCAGCAGGGAGTGTGCTGTCTAAGGTGACTGGACCTCACATAGCCGACTTCTTGGTTAAAGTCCTGGACCTGGTGGCTTGAAAAACACCTTGGCCAGATGGGACCAGCAGATGGCATAATGGTTACATCACTGGACTCCCACATGGCAAACCATAGTTCGAGTACTAGACCTGGTGACTTGAAACACATTTGGCACGTGTGCATGTGTGCCCAAAAACCCAAGAAGAGAATGGGGAAGAAGGGATTGTAGCATGCCCATCCCCCCTGGGGGAGTGATTTCTTGCTTTTTGTCTCCCTGTCACTTCTGGTGAGTGTGCACAGCAATAATCTCTAAAAAGAAAAACATGCTGGACATGTGAGCATGGGTCTCCAAAATCCTGAGATGAAAACGGAGGAGGGAAGATTGTAGCATAGCCATCCCCTATGAGAAGCTTTCTCACCACACCTCTCCTCAGCAAGCACGTTTGTCTTACAGCAAATTACAGGGGGAAAAAAAAAAAAAGGAGGAAAAGCCACAGTGGTGCACGCTGTTCAGACGTTGTGTTCCATTGTCTGGGACCACGTGGAAGGCCCAGGTTTGAACCCTGGTCCAACTTAAAGACCAGGTGTGGTGGCATGCACCCGAATCCCAGTGACTAGGAGAGGCTAAGACAAGAGGACTGTGAGCTTGAGGTTGGCCTGGGCAACACAAGCAGACCTTGTCTAAAAAAGAGCCAGGCATGGTTGCACAACTGTAGTCCCAGCAAGAAGGATGAGACATGAGGACAGTGATGCAAGACCCTGTCTATAAATCTAAAAGCAAATGAATAAAGTAAAAATAGTAAAAAGGCAAGATTCCCCCAAAGCAAAACACACATTCTCAGAACTGAGGCTCCCCACAGAGCTGGAGGGTAGCCAAGTCTGGGGCTGGTGCAGTCCCTGAGAGGGAAAGCTGGGTTCCCACCGGCACTGCCCAGAAGGTCTTTTCACACTAGCCTCTCTGCCAAAAGCCTCCTCCTTCTACCTCAATCTCGTGACTGAAATCCTCTTTTGAGATCAAGCCTGAGCCCTGCACTAACCCAATAGGTGATTTTGAGCTGGTTCTCCTGTTTTCTGGGCCCTTTGTGAAAGAGAGGGTGAGATTCTACAGTTCCCCCCAGTTCTGGCAGGCTATTGTTTTCAGCCATTTCCTCTCCAGTCCCTTAACCTAAGAATTTAAATAGATACCCTGAAACAGGAAGAGAAAGACCTAAGAAGGAAGAGGGCAGACAGAGATGAAAGAAGAGAGGAGGAAGAAGAAAAGAAGGGAAGTGGGGGAGGGAGAAAGAAGCATTTAAAAACTAAGAACTGGGCAGCTCTTAGTGGGTTAAGGCTCCATGGCCAACTATGTAGTTCAAGTCACAGATCTGGTGGCTTGAGAAACATGTGGCACATGTGTGGGTGCATGATCAAAATCTCAAAAAGAGGAAGAAATGGAGGAGAAGGGATGGCAGCGTAACCATTCCCCATGGGGAATGTGTTTCTCTCTCTGTTTCTCTCTGTCTCTCTCTGGCAAGTGCATGTGTCCTCTAGCAAACAACAAAACAAAACAAAAAAACTTGGGGACCAGCAGGTGCCATGGTGGTTAAGGTCCTGAACACTCCCACATGGTCAACCATAGTTTGAGTCCTGGACCTGGTAGCTTGCTTTCTTACTTTTTCTCTCTCTCTCTCATTAAATTAAAATAAATGAGTGAATAAATAAAATTTTAAAAATAATTCTAGAAAAACAATTCTCAAAAAAAAGAAAAAACCCAAAAAACAAACTAAACTGAACTAAAAATCAAATAAGAGCAAACAAAGCATGGTAGTACATATTGAGGCAATAAGATTCTAAGTTTGGGGGCCAGGAGGCAGTGTGGTGGTTGTGGTGCTGGGCTCCCACATGGCTGACCATGGTTCAAGTCCCAGACCCAGCAACCTGAAACATGCTGGGCATGTGTGTATGCATGCACAAAATCCCGAAAGGAGAATAAAGGAGAAGGAACTGCGTGCAAGCCATTCCTCCTGGGGGGTGATTTCTCACTGTCTCTCTCTCTCTCTGTCTCTCTGGTGAGCACACATGCCTTATAGCAAAAATCTCTCTTGAAAAATAAAAAAAGATCGCAAATTTGAGGCCAGCTTGGTAATGTAAGGGGGAGAAAGGAGCTATTACATAAAATCAAGGTATCAAGGTATCTGGCTTTTCTGAAATATTGGAATGCCTGAGCAGCACTGGTCCTTGTCTCTGTTTGGAAAACATCGACTAGAGTTGAATGGACTCCCGCTTTCTAGCTCCAACCTGGCAATGTTTCTCATGTATGTGCCCTGTCTGGCCCCTAGGAACATCTTTTTTTTCTTTTCAAAGAATTTTCTTATATATTTTTGGAGAGATTTTTGTTACAGGGTGTGTGTGCTTACCAGAGAGACAGAGAAAGAGAGAAAGTGAGAAATCTCCCAAGAGGGCTGGCCATGCCGCAATTCCTTCTCCATTCTCCTCTTGGGATTTTGTGCACACATGCATGTGTGTCTGGAGTGAGTTTCAAGCCTTTGGATCCAGGACTAGAACTGCGGTTGGCCATGTGGGAGTCTAGTGTCTTAACCACCATGCCACCTGCTGGCCCTGAACATCTGGGTTTTAAAGACCTGAAATTAACCTTGAACCAAGTCAGCTAATTCCATCCCACCTCCTTGTTCTCCTGCAACCTAGCATCCACCCTGGGACTCAAATGCCAGCAGATGAGCAGGTGTCAGCTAGAGAGCCAGCTGTCCCATCAACCTTGAGCCAACACAGGAAATGGGACTGGCCAGAAACACTAGCCAGGGCCATGCAGGGAGTGAGGTGAGACAAATGTAGCCTCTCAGCTTCACCATGAACTTAGTAGTTCACAGACCCCAGTAGCCTCCCTGCTTGTCTGGCTGCTGGTGATTAGCAGAGACCCCGAGAGAAGCTGCCTCTACCTTCTCTTGAGCCAGGACCCTGCGGCACCATGAGTATTAGCATAAGAGGGGCTTCCGGGTGCTGTGCCAATCCAGCTGAACCTCAAATAATCAGAACCAATGACCCATTCGGCTTAACTGCATTCCTGGTTTACAAGCATTAATCCCTCAAACTGTGTATCCCTTGATGTTTAAAATACATGTTAGGCCATGGAAAAGTCATGACATATTTCCATAGGAAAAAATGTCATGACTTTTCCAACCACCCAGTAATTCTAAAATGTGTTAGAAAGACTTTCTTCTTCAGAAAAAAACCTACAGATAATAATTCAGTCTTCCTATGTTGACCTAAGATCAGGCAAAGAACTTCATATTTTTTTTTCTTGCCTCCACAGTTGTTTTTAAGTACATGTGACATGTCACCCCCATGTAAGCTTAAGGACAGAGAAACTTCTGGCAGCTGACCAGAGTGGGTGCTAACCACAGACTATTCCTGAGAAATTGCCTTCATAAACTAAATTCTGAATCCTAATTTGTTTCATGCAGATTTGCTTTTCACTCCTAAAGGTTGAAAGCTCAGGACAAAAAAAAATAATAATAATAAGCCTAGTTGTGAGCTGTAGGTAAACTCAAATTAAACCGAACAGGTTTGGGCACCAGGACAGTCCTTACAATTTCTTTTATTTTATTTATTTTTGTAACAATTATTTATTTAATTTTACTTATTCATTCAGTCATTTTCATTTGACCAGAGAAAGACAGGCACACAGAGAGAAGGAAAGTGAAAAAGCAGGCCACAGGTCCAAGACTCAAACCGTGGCCGGCCATGTGGGAATGTCCAGCACCCCAACCGCCATGCTGATCCTAGTCCCGATAATTTAAATAAAGCACAGGATTGGAATTGGATAGGTCTGAATATTCTTTTTAATTGTCAGAGGGCATATATACTAGCCAGAGAAAGAGAAGAGTCAGAAAGAGACAGAGAAAGGGAGAAAGCACCCTACCATGGGATGTGATCACGCAGTAATCCCTTCTCCTCATTTCCTTCACCCTATTGGGACTTAGGGCATGCACACATGCACCCAACATGTTTTTTCAAGTCACTGGGATTCGAACCACCATTAGCCATGTGGGTTCCGGCTCTCTCTCTCTCTTTTTATATTTCTAGAGAGAAAGACACTATAGGGGGTGTGCACTCGCTGGAGAGACAGAGATAGAAAGTGAGAAATCACCCCCAGAGAAGATGACCATGCTGCAATCCCTTCTCTTGCATTCTCCTCTTGGGATTTTGGGCACACACATACACACACACACACACAACCAGCATGAGTTTTAAGCCATCAGGTCCAAGACTCTAACTGCGGTCCTCTATGTAGGAGTCCAGTGACATAACTGTTATGCCACCTGCTGGTCCCACTAGGTTACAGAGTCGGGCTGGATAGATCTGAATTTGAATCCTAGTTTTACCCTAGGATTTTTTTTTTTTTAAGAGATGATTCCTATAGGGTGCATGTGCTTGTTGGAGAGACAGCGAAACAGAAAGCAAGAAATCAGCCCCCAGGGAAGATGGTCATGCTGCAATTTCTTCTCCTCCATTCTCCTCATGAAATCTTGGGCATGCATGCACACGCACCAGGCACGAGTTTTAAGCTGCCGGGCTCAGGACTCAAACTGTGGCCAACTATGTGGCTACATCCAATGAAGTGCTTTAGTCTTAGACATGTTAGTTTTGGGGCAACGATGTAACCACTTCTCCATCAGCTGGTCCCCTCCTAGGATCTTACATAACTAACCTATATTGAGCATGTGCTATGTACTTGGCACTTGTGTTTACATGCACTATTTTATTTCATCACTGAGCTTTAAAGGTATTATGTAAGAAATCACAAAGAAGGCCTGAGGCTTTACCTCTCTGCATCTGACTTTCTACATCTGCAAAAAGTAAAAAAAAACAAAATGACAGGTTTGGTGGATGTATTAACTGAGTTCAGTGTTGGGAAGTTCTCAGCACTGGGCCTGGCCCAGGGTGTGTGCCCAGCAGGTGTGGCTGCCAGAACACACTGCTCTACCAAAACCATCCTGCCAAGCTGTTCTGCTGGGTAATCAAGTTTGGTCTGCACACACACACACACACACACATACATAAAGTGTATTTTTAAAAAATTTTAGAAGGGTCTTCCTGTTGCCCAGCACAGCCTTGAACTCATTATCTTCCTCTCAAAGAGCTGGGTACCATTGTGTGTACCATTGTGTCCATTTCCATTTGTTTAGATTTTTAATCTTGTCTCTCTCCTTTTTTTTTTTTTCTTTTTGTTTGTTTATAAGCCACAGGGTGTGGTGCTTGCCAGAGAAAGACAAGAGACAGAGAGAGAGGAGGAGAGAGAGAGCATCCCCAGTGGGTATGGTCATGCTACAATCTTCTCTTTCATTTCTCCATTCCATCAAGATTTAGGGTACGTACAAACACACACACACACACACACACACCAGGTCTTTCAAGCTGTTATGGCCAAGATTTGTACCACATGATTGGTCATCTGACTCCCTTAATCACTAAGCCATAGGATTGGCTCGTTCGTTCGTTCTTTCCTTTCCTTCTTTCCTTCCTTCCTTCTTTCCTCCCTCCCTCCCTCCCTCCCGCCCTCCCTCTCTCTCTCTCTCTCTTTCTTTCTTTCTTTCTTTCTTTTCTTTCTTCCTTCCTTTCTTTCTTTCTTTCTTTCTTTTCTTTCTTCCTTCCTTTCTTTCTTTCTTTCTTTCTTTTCTTTCTTCCTTCCTTTCTTTCTTTCTTTCTTTCTTTTTGTTTACTATAGGGCTTGTGCATTCACTGGAGATGAGAGAAAGAGAGAGAGAATGAGAAACCATCCCCCAGGGACGATGGTCATGCAGCAATCCCTTCTCCTACATTCTCCTCTCGGGATTTTGGGCACACACATGTGCCCAGCATGATTTTCTTTTCTTTTTTTTTTTTTTTTTAGAGAATTTTTTTGGTATAGGGTGCATGTGCTAGCCTGAGAGACAGAGACAGAAAGTGAGAAATCATTCTCCAGGGGGATGGCCACACTGCAATCCCTTCTCCTCCATTCTCCTCTCCGGATTTTGGGCATACACACACACATGCCCAGTGTGAGTTTTAAGCCGTTGGGTCTGGGACTCAAACTACAGTCAACTATGTGGGAGTCCAATGAACTGACCATTACACGATCTGCTGGTCCCAGCTTGGCAGTGATTTTCAAGCTGCTAGATCTAGGACTCAAACCTCTAAGACAGCCATGTGGGATCCAGTGCCTTAACCTTCGTGCTACCTGCTGGCCCTGTTCTTTCTTTCTTTGTAAAGAAAACTCTTACGTTCCAGTTTGCCTGGACCTTGCTGCTTTGATTGAATCCCAGCATGCAGTGATCCTACCTGCCAGGAGCTAACCCTAATGCCACATAGTTTAGTTAAGTTGACAGATGCCTTCTAAGCCTTAGTCTAATACTAAATGAGCTCTCCTTCTCTTCACTGCTTGCTTGACCTCAAAGTAAGGAAAGAGCCGCTCTGTTAGGCTAAACACCTATGTGCTATGCAAACTCACTTTCCCTCTCTGGGCCTAGCATTCCCTTCCTTTACAGTGCAAAGTGACTGCTGAGTTTTTCTGACTCTACGGGAACCCGATAGCTCCAGTTGGAGCTCACTATTGAGACACCCCCACCCACAACCTTCAACCCATCACAGATGACTGGGGGGGGCGGAAGTCAGGCCAGACACCAGCTGCAAGAACTGAGGCAGAGTGGTCCTCAGTGAGGATTTGTGTGTCAACATCGGCCTCCCATGAAGGAGGGAGCAACTGCAACTAGGCAGTTTCTTGGCCACAAGACTAGCTGCATAAATTATAGGGCTTTTGTTCAAAAGTTATTAAGATTTTCAAAAGCATTAAACCAAGAGCAGGGGCCATTTAAACACAGGGTCCTGTGTGACTGCACAGGTCACACGCCCATGATGCTGGCCTTACTGGCTTCCCTGGGACATACTGCCAAAGGACCTCTTTCTCTTGCTCCCACAGGTTTGTAGAGTCCCAGGGGGACCCCTCCTCGGACCCTCTGGTGCTCTGGCTGAATGGTGGTCCCGGCTGTAGCTCCATGGAGGGAATGCTGGCTGAGAACGGGCCATATCGGGTAAGGTGGGGGCTTCCTGACAGCAGTGTTGGATGTGGCAAGAGGGAGGAAAGCCATCTGGCCGACTTTTACCTTGATGTTACAAACCAGAACTATGGCAAGGGCCCCTGAGCTGCTCTGCTCAACCAAGTGCCAGACAGCAAGGACTGGGGGCAAGGCAGATTTAGGCCTCAGAGCCAGACACTTGGGAGGGCAGTAGAAAATTAGCAACTTGGTGTGGCAGGAAGGACATAGGACTTGGACTCACAAGACCTGGTCATCAATGGTGTCAACTTGGCACTTATTCCTGCCCTCTGGGTCCCAGGGTTTTCACCAATTAATTGCCTTGTGGATTTATTTGTTCATTTTTTTAGAGAGAGATTTTTGTTATAGGTCATATACACTCACTGGAGAGACAAAAAGAGAGACAGAAAGCTAGAAATCATCCCCCAGGGGAGATGGCCATGCTGCAATCCTTTCTCCTCCATTCTCCTCTTGGGATCTTGGGCATGCATGCACATGCACCCAGCATGAGTTTTAAGCTGTGGGGTCCAGGATTCAAACCGTGGTCAACTATGTGGGAGACTAGTGATGGAACCATGATATCATTCGCTGGTCCTGCCTTGTGGGTCTTTTAGGACAGGGTTAGTAAAATCCCATGGAAAGAAAACCATCCTGGCAATACTAAAGCTTCAGAATCAGTTCACAAGTTTGGATGAATCAAAGGCCATGCAGGCTCTTCTCCAACACCTCTTACTTGTGGAAGTTTGGGTCCGTGACAGGGCCTCTGCAGGCCTTTGGTTCCTCATCTGTCAAATGGGCAGTAACAAAACTAATGTTGTAAAGATGCAGATCATGTAGGGGCTGGCAAGTGGCGTGGTGGTTAAGGCGCTAGAATCCTATGTGACTGACCATGGTTCAAATCCTGGACCTGGCGGCTTGCTCTTTCTCTCTGTCTCTCTCAAATTGAAGAATAATAATAAATAAAATAAAATATAATAAAAAGTCTTAAAGATGTAGATCATGTAAGGAACAATGTTTAACCTGATGAGTACCCTGGAATAGGCCGATTTATTCAAGTGTTGGTTCTGTCATATACTAGCTATGTGAACTTGTGCAAATAATCCTGTCAGTTTTCTTGTCTGAGAAATGGGAATAATAAAATAGAACCAATTAAAAGGCTGTTCGTTGTGAAAAGCAGGGAGGTAATTCACACAGAGTACCTAGAATAGTACCTTGCAGATAAACTATCTTTCCACAATGCACCTCTCTCAAGTGCCTAGGAAAGAACAGGGCAGGAGGAGCAGTTGTGGGTAAAGCTCAAGAAGAAACCCTTTCATCTTATAGTTAACTTTAAGTGGGAATCTGCTCTGCTCCTCAGGCAGCGGAAAAGTTCTCCTTAGCGTAGGTTTTGGAGAGATTAAATGAAAGAGGGCTTGGGGTTAACAGGTAGCAGGGAGGTTAAAGCGAGTTCCCACATGGTCAACAACAGTTCAAGTCCTGGACATGGTGGCTTGGAAATCACGCCGGGCACATGTGCCTGCATACCCAAGATCCTGGGAGGAGAATGGAGAAGAAGGAATTATGGTGTGGCCATCCCCCTGGGGGGGATGGTTTCTCATTTTCCCTCTGTCTCTCTCTCTCTCTCTCTCTGTTGAGTGCACATGCCCTATGGGAAAAAAAAAAAAAACTTAAAAAATAAATAAAAGAAAGAAGGCTTGTCTTGCCATCTGCTCCCTGACTAGAGCATCTACACTGCTTCTCCCTGGCCACCATGTTGCTCAGAGGCACCAGCAAGAGGCCCCACGAACACCGCGTTCAGTTCCACAGATGCCCTTACAGCCCTAAGGACACCTGCACATCTATCTTGTCTTTGCAGATAAATGCTGATGGATCACTCTACCTGAACCCCCATAGCTGGAACCTGGTGGCCAACGTTCTGTATCTGGAGTCCCCTGCTGGGGTGGGCTACTCCTATTCTCTCAGCCAGAACTACCAGACCAATGACCAGCAGGTAAGTGGCTGGAACAAATGCTCAAGGTGGGGACAGAAAGGACAGGAAGGAGAAGAGGAAAAGGAAGAGTAAGAAAGGAGATGGAGTTCTGGAGAGGAGAGAGAGGGAACTGGAAGGAAAAAAGGAAATGTCTTATGTCTCAGACCAGAGGCTGCAAGCTAGTGGCCTGTGAGCTGCATTTTTTCAGCCAATGGACATCTTTGGCTAGCACATTGTTTGGGGGGGAAGAAAAGTTTAATTTTAATTGTCACCACTTACAAAACTGGGAGATTGCACTTTATTAAACATTCAGACTTGTGGCTTATGTTGGAAAGTCAAGTCTGAGCCTGTTTTTTGTCCTAGCAACACCCTTCTGGAGCTGAGAAGCAGCAAAGACCAGGTAGCTCTAGAAGGCCACAAACTCCCCATTTCACCTCTGTCTCCACTGTGCCCTGTTGTCTTTTTAAATTTTTTTTCCAGTGGTTTAGCCATTTTATTTCTGTTTACATCTATGTTAAGGAGTTAAAATGAGCATCAATTCCCACTAACTCCAGTAGCACTACAATACAGGATCCAAATTAAGCTCAATTTCTGACTTGTAGAGGTTCATTTCTTTTTAGTTTTTTTTCTAGCTTTAAGGGCTGGATATTTGTAGGAACTGGAAATAAGAGTAAATTCATGGGGACCAGCAGTTAGTGCAATGGCTATGTTGCTGAACTCCCATGTAGTTGACCACGGTTCGAGTCCCAGACCTGGTAGCTTAAACTCACGCCAGGCGTGTATGCGTGTATGCCCAAGATCCTGAGAGGAGAATGGAGGAGAAGGGATTGCAGTGTGGCCATCCTCTCTGGGGGGTGCTATCTCGCTTTCTGTCTCTTTTGTCTCTCTCTGTCTCTCTGGCCAGCACATGTGCCCTATAGCAAAAACCTCTCCAAAAAAAAGGAAACCCATGATCTGGAACTGTTGTGTGTGCAGGCCCCTGGCTTCCTTATGGAGTTCTTGCTGAAAATGAGGATGTTTCTCCAAAGCAGCTTTTTGCCTGGCTTGTTCCTGGGCTAGTTTCGAGGCTTCCTCCAGAGTCAGCTTTGCTGGCTCTTCCTTGTGCCTCTGCTCCTCTGCCTCCAGCCAAGTCTTCTGCTTCCTGTTTCTGCTGTTGGTACTCCAGGCATTCCTTCTCAGCCATTTCTATCAGGTGTTTTTGTTCTTCTTGTGCCCTATTGTCTTATGACTGTATGCTTCATACTCCCTAGGCGTTAGGTTTGCAGCCCCTGTTTTATTTACTTATTTGAGATTTTTGCTATAGGGCATGTGTGTTCATGGGAGAGACAGAGAGACAGAAAGTGAGAAGTCACTGTCCTAGGGGGGATGCCCACACAGCAATCTCTTCTCCTCCATTCTCCTCTTGAGACCTTTTATGGTTGAGGAGGTTGAACCATATAATTTTATTTGTAATTAATGATTTTTTAAATGCTCTCATGAGAAAGTATTTGTGGTTTTTTTGTTTGTTTGTTTGCTTGTTTTTTTTTTAGAAAGATTTTGCTATAGTGTGCGTGCACTCACCAGAGAGACAGAGAGATAGAAAGTGAGAAATCACTTGCCCAAGGGAGGAAGGCCATGCTGCAATCTCTTCTCTTCCAGTCTCCTCTTGGGATCTTGGGCGCACATACACACACACACACACACACACACACACTCGCTTCCAGTGTGAGTTTTAAGTCACCAGGTCTGGGACTCAAACTGCAGTCGACTATATGAGAGTCCAGTGACGTAACTATTACACCATCTAACTATTACACCATCCCTCTGTTTTTTTTTTAATAATTATTTAATTTTATTTCTTTTTATCATTATATATTTTTCAATAATTATTTAACTTTATTTTTTATGTATTTATTTATTTTAATTTGAGCAGAGAGGGACAGAGCAATAGAAAGAGCGAAAGATAGAGAAAGTGAGAAAGCAAGCTGCCAGGTCCAGAACTCAAACCATGGTTAGTCATGTGGGAGTCCAGCACCCTTTACCACCATGCCACTTGCCAGCCTCTTATTATTATTTTTTAATTTACTATAGGGCATGTGCTCTCACCATAGAGACAGAGAGATAAAGGGAAAGTGAGAAAGCAAACTGCCAGGTCCAAGACTCGAACTGTGTTTAGCCATGTGGGTGTCCAGCGCCTTAATGACCAGGCCACCTGCTAGTCCCGAAGTCCCTGTATTAACCACCTCCCTTAACAACCTGTCCCTTGTTTTAGACTCAAAAAGCCCTAAACCCCATCCTGGGCTGACAGACAAAGGGCAGTAGTAACACATCACTTCTGGTGAGAAGGTAGTGTTATAACATGTAAGCTGTACAGAGTATGGGTTAAGAATCTAGAGGCTGGGGACCAGAAGTTGGCATAATGGCTATGTCACTGGACTCCCATGCAGTTGACAGCAGTTTAAGTCCTGAACCTGGTGACTTAAACTTGCGCCGGGTGCATGTGCATGTGTGCCCAAGATCCTGAGAGGAGAACGGAGGCGAAGGGATTGTGGTGTGGCCATCACTCCTGGGGGGTGATTTCTCGCTTTCTGTCTCTTTCTGTCTGTATCTTCCTGGCGAGCGCATGCACTCTATAGCAAAAACCTCTCCAAAAAAAAAAGAATCCAGAAGCTGGGTTTAAATACTGATTCTGTCATTTCCCAGCTATAAGACTTTGGGCAAGTTCCTTTATTTTTCCTGTGCTTCAGTGTCCTCATCTGTCAGATGAGTTGCTAATAATAATACCTCTCCCATGGGGTTGTGCTGAGAATTAAAGAAGTTAATACACAGAAAGCACTTGGTGTTGGCTGTCACTTGTCATTCTTTTTTTTTTGGGGGGGAGAGGTTTTTGCTATAGGGCATGTATGCCCACCAGGAAGACAGAGAGACAGAAAGTGAGAAATCACCCCGTAGGGGGGATGGCCACGTCGCAATCCCTTCTCCTCCTTTCTCCTCTCGGGATA
>NW_006159713.1:5955862-5967331 GCF_000334495.1 Tupaia belangeri chinensis | reverse complement strand
CGGTCGACTACATGGGAGTCCAGCGACATAGCCATTACGCTAACTGCTGGTTCCCGTCACTTGTCATTCTTGAGGCTGTCATGAGATCAGACTGGAAAGCAGACACTTGTGTAACTTGGCAGCTACAGCCTGTGTGATGCTGGGCAGGTCATTTACCCTCCCTGAACCTGAGTTTCCCCATTTGTGAAATTAAAGACCCAGACAAAAATCATCTCTCAAGCTTCATTTTCTTTTTTTTAAAGGAAATTATTTTATTTGTTATTATTATTATTATTATTATCATCATCATTATTATTTGATTTGACCAGAGAGACAGAGAGAGAGAAAGGGAAAGTGAGAAGGCAAGTGGCCAGGTCAAGGACTCAAACCGCAGTCAGCCATGAGGGAGCCCAGCACCTCAACCACTGTACCACCTGCTGGCCCCAAGCTTCATTTTCTAATCTGAATTTATTTTTTAATTGTCAGAAGATGCATGTGTTTAACGCCAGAGAGAGACAGCGTAACCACCATCCCTACCCCATAAAGCATGGCCACATGCACACCTTTTCTTCTATTTCTCCAGCTCAACAGGATTTGGGGCATGCATGCACACACACCTAGAGTGTTTTTCAAGACACTGAGGCCAGGGGCCAGAGTCTGAACTGCAGTTGGCCATGTGGGATCTGGCTCCCAATGCATGATGCTTAATCGCTGTGCCACAAGGCCAGTCCTACTAATCTGAAATAGAATGCAACTTTTTTTTTTTTTTTTTAAGCAATTTACCATGTGTGAGGTATTGGCTACCTATGAGGGAAATAAGTGAAGGAGGCAGACCCAGAGCCTTCCCCGGTGAAGCTGACAGTTCAGTTAGTGTCAGACATTTAAAAGGCCATTACCAGTCTGAGGGATATGATAAAGGAGGTACAGGGAGCACCAAGCACCAAGCAGGGAGCCACGTACCACTATGGGCACTAGGGGAGGGAAGCCCAGTGAGTGTTCCAGGCAGAGGGAGCAATAGGCAAAGATGTGGAGATAATGAAAGTGATACATGGAAGGCTGGAGCACCACATTTAAGGGGGAGAGTGGCAAGCTCTGTCAGGGTTAAGGGTACTAGGAAGCTTGTTTGTTTTTTTGGCTAGAGGGTGTATGCACTTGCCAGAGAGAGACAGAGAGAGAGAGAGGAAGAAGAGAAAGCACCCCCAATAATCACACAATCACCCTTCTCTATCTTTTCCTCCTTTCAGGATTTTTGGCATGCACATAAACATGCTCAGTGAGTTTCTCAAGCCACCTGGTCCAGGACTTGAACTGGATAGTCAATCATGTGGGATATGGCTGCCTTAACCACCTGGCCACAGAATGGGCCAAGCTTTTTAAAAGTTTATTTCTTTGGGACCAGCAGTTAGCGTAATGGCTATGTCACTGGACTCCCACGTAGTCGACCACAGTTCGCGTCCTGGACCCAGTGGCTTAAAACTCACGCCGGGCACGTGTGCATGCATGTCCAAGATTCTAAGAGGAGAATGGAGGAGAAGGGATTATGGCGTGGTCATCCACCCTGGGGGGTGATTTCTCGCTTTCTGTCTCTCTCTCTCTCTCTGTTTGTCTGGCGAGCGCACGCGCCCTATAGCAAAAACCTCTAAAAAAAAAAAAAAAAAAGTTTATTTCTTCCACAAGTGAGCGAGAGAAAGACAACAGAGACACAAAGATAGTACCCCCATTCCCATGGAGTTTCAACACTATGATCCACCTCTAGGTTCAGCCAGCCCTGAATCAAGAGCATAAATGCCCACTAGAGCACTCAGGGAGATCTCTGGATATAAATCCAGAACCTTCTCATGTCAACCTGACTCATTTTACCACTGTGCCAGTCTGTGTGCCCCAGAAATAGGAAGCTCACCAGCTCTACCATGTTAAATGATCTGCCTTTGTTTGCAAGAGGGAGAGCGGGCAGGAGAGGGGAAGAAGGGAGCCGGGGAGACCAGGAAAGTATGCAGACGAGAATCACCCATTGCTTGGGGCAGGGAGACTGTCTGGGCTCCTCTCCCACCTTGACCTGGGGTCCTTCTTCCTTTCCATTCAGGTGGCAGCTGACAACTATCAAGCACTCCTGAGCTTCTTTGAAAAGTTCCCTGCTTTTTCCGGTCATGACTTCTATGTCTTTGGGGAAAGCTATGGGGGTGTGTACGTGCCTTCCCTGAGTGCAGAAATTGTCAAGGGCCCACTTTCCATTAACTTCAAGGTAAGTCTCAGGTCCCAGTGGGAGCCAATATAAGCAGTGTCTGCAAATCTTTATCTTTTACTTCAAGGCTTCTTCCATTCTGCTAATACTCATTTTGTACCCAGTCTGTGCCAGGCAGTAACCAAGACATTCATGGTCTCTGTCTTCCAGGTGGGGAGGAACAGATAATAAACATGACCACACATATGAGGGGGACTTCAAGAAGTCTGCAGAGAAACAAACTTTTGTTTTTAGAGAGAGATTTTTGCTATAGGGTACATGCACTTGCTAAAGAGAGAGAGAGACAGAGAGATAAAAAGTGAGAAATCCCCTCCCCAGGGGGTGATGGCCATGCTGCAATCCCTTCTCCTCTATTCTCCTCTGAGGATCTCGGGCATGCACACACATGCATTCAGCATGAGTTTTAAGTCGCCAGGTCCAGGACTAGAACTGCGGTCAATTACATGAGAGTCAAGCAATATAACCATTACACCATCTGCTGATCCCACAACAGAATTCTTTTTAAAGTTTATTTGTTTTGCTTTGTTTTGTTTTCAGAGATTTTTGCTATAGGGCATATGCTCTCCCCAGAGAGACAGAGAGACAGAAAGCAAGAAATCACCCTCCCCTGTGGGGTGGAGGGAATGGCCATGCCATAATCTCTTCTTTTCCATTCTCTTCTTGGGATTTTGGGCACACGTGCACATGCAGTTGGTGTGAGTTTCATGCCACTGGATCTGGGACTCAAAATTGCAATCAACCACATGGGAGACCAGCACCTAAACCACTACACCATCTGCTGGCCCCTTAAGGTGTTTTTTGCCATAGGGTATGTACCCTTGCTGGAGAGAGACGGAGAGGGGGAAAGTGAAAAATTACCCCTCAGGGGGATGGCCATACCATAATCCCTTCTTCACCAGTCTCCTCTAGGGATTTTGGACATGCACACACATGTACCTGGTGTGATTTTCAAGCTGTCAGTTCCAGGACTCAAACCATGTGGGAGTCCAGTGTCTTAACTACTATACCATCTGCTGGCCCTGTAAAAATAGAATTTAAGTATGAGTTTGTTTCAGTACAAAAAAGTTTTGAAGTCTGTGTATAGATTTTTCTCATATAAAAGCAAGATGTTCTGAGAATGTGAAGGGGTATGAAGGACCACTTAGTATTGTTGGGAAGCCTTTGTGAAAAGAAAACATGGTCCATTTCGTGTTGTTATAACAGGAAATCTGAGAATGGGTAATTTACAAAGAACAGCAGTTTAAGTCCTACAGTTTTGGATACCAGGAAGGCCAAGGTCAAGGGGTCCACATCTGGCAAGGGCCTTCTTGCTGCATCATCCCATGGAAAGTGGAAGAACAAGAGAGATACATGTACAGATGCAGCAGGGAGGCTGAATGTGTCCTTTTATCAGGAACCTAGTCCTAAAATAACTAATCTATTGCCATAATAATGGAATTAATGCAGAACCCACATGACCTAATGATCTTTTAAAGTTTTCTTTTCTCAACACTGTTGAATTGGGATTTAAGTTTCCAAAACATGATCTTTGGGGCATGCATCCAAACCATAACATAGCTGAACTATGAGATGCAGTTGCAAGAAGAGTTGAGAGAAGAGTAGTCCAAACCAAGAGAAAAATAAATGCAAGCACAAGTCAGAATAACCCTGGTGAAATCAATAGTGGAAAAGAAGCCACTGACGCTAGGGCAGAGTGAGTACATGGGACAAAGCAGAATGTGTGCCGTTGGCAAGGTAAGGAACCAGATCATGAGGTCCTTGTAAGCCAGTGTAAGGGTTCCATAGGATTCCATAGGAAGCCAGTGGACGGATTTTAACAAGGTAGATTATGGAGGAGCAGGGAGAGTACAAGAAGGGAGGCCAGTCAGGGCCAGTTGCAGTGATCTTGGAGGAGATGACAGTGACACATGACTAGAATGAAATCAATGGAGACGGAGATAAATGGCAGGACAGGGGATGTACCTGGAGGATAGCAACCTCTGATCTGGTCCTTATCTTCCCCTTTCCAATTTCCCCAGCTGAGAATGAGGCTAATCCGAAAGGTGCCAGCTGCTCTGAGATTCTGAGCATGGTTCTCCGTTAATCCTATGGGATGCAGCATAGCCAAATGGCCAAGAGTGTGGGTGTGCATATCACACCAACTGGGGCCTAATCTTACCTATGCCTCTGACTATGTGGCTTTGAGTAACCTCTTTAGCCTATCTGAGCCATTGTTGCCTCATCTGTAAAACAGGAATGCAATGATGGGACCTACTTCACAAGGTTATGGTGAAGAAATGAGTCAATGAATGTAAAGGACTCAAATCAGAGTCTGGTATGCAGGGAGCACTCAATCAAGGTTAGTCATTATTGCTGTTACCGTGAGATGAGGGCATTGACTTGTCTCTTCTGCCTTTTAGGGCTTTGGAGTAGGAAATGGGATGAGCAATTACCAGCTGAATGATGACACTCTGATAGAGTTTGGTTATTACCATGGCCTCATTGGTGACGAGTAAGTCCTGTTTCCTTTTGGTATTTATTTTTGGCACATCCACCTCTGAGGCAGGTGATCCTCTGCCATCCTTAGGCTAGGGGCAGATGGTAGCACTAGGCAGGCCAATTCAGACTGATCAAGGTGAAGAAAAATGCTAGGAAATGGAGTGATAGTCACAGGAATGGAGGTGGGTCCAGGTGGTCTCTGCTTTCTCTGCCTGACTCCAGTCCTCTGCCCACAGCCTCTGGGCAACCCTCAATACCTATTGCTGTGCTGAGAGTACCTGCAACTTCTTCAACAACACGGAGAACAACTGCTTCAGTGCGGTGAGTCACCCCCTCCCCCAGGCTAAGAGTTGGAAAGGGGGTGTCTCTTTCCTCCTCAGCTGGCAGACAAGCAAAGGACAAAGATGAGCTCCAAATCCCACTGCACATCACTGTCCTTACACATACACCCTCCCAGTTCAGTGTGCAAAGCAGGACATTTCCTCTTTTGCATCATACAGTAACCCAAAAAGGCAGGAAAGTTGGTGAGGCCTACATTGTTGCTTTAAAATAAAAACTAATTTGTTATATATATAATTTTTAAGAGAGATTTTTTTTCCTGTAGAATGTATGCACTTGCAGAAGAGACAGAAAGCAAGAAATCACCACCCCCCCGGCCCTGGGGGAGGTGACCACACCACAGTCCCTTCTCCATTTTCCTCTTGGGATTTTAGGCACACACGCACATGCACCTAGCCTTAGTTTTAAGCCACCAGGTCTGGGGTTTGAAATGCGGTCAACTATGTGGGAGTCCAGCAACATAACCATTATGCCATCTCCTGGTCCCATAAATTCAAAATATTTTCCTCATGAAAAATTTAAGCAATATGAAAGTTTGGTGTGTTCCCAGACTTAATTCTGTCTGGAAAAGACATTATTACTCCCATCTTTTAGATAGGAAAACAAGCTACCTACCTCATGGCCTCCCAGCTAGTAAGAAGCAGAGCATGTACTGAAACTCAGTTTTTGCTTTATAATGTTCAAAAGCAGGGTTTTCCTCCCTAGCTGTGTGGCTTTCCACCAGACCCCTCATGCCGCCCCAGTCAAGAAACCTATCAAAGCCTTGCAAAATACTCAGCTGATGGGCCCTGACCCACATCAGGGATAGCATTCACTCTGCAGCATGAGATAGTTATATTTGCTATCATGAAACAGGACTGTCCTTATTCCTCCAGCAGTATCTGCTGTCATTCCACTCCAACTTTCCCAACTCAAGGGGATGTGACTATCTGAATGCAAATGACTAGGAGTTAGTCTGGGAGTAACTGAATTGGCTCTGATTTAACTACAAAAGTGATTCCAGGAAATTTAAGCACTTTGATTTGAAAAAAAGAAACAGTACGACCTAAATTATGGAATGGAAATGACTGAGAGGCCCTACCTAAACAGGTGCAATTAATAAAAATATGTTGTGTGTGTGAAGCTTGGTACTTGGTAGCTCTCTCCTAGAGCAGGGAGGAGGGTGGTTAGAGTTACAGAATTTCTCCAGCTCCCCTAATATGGCACAGATGTTTCTGTTCCCTGGGGTTAACTCCAAGACTGCCCTCCCCTCTAAGAAGCCAGAGGGCAGAAGCTCAGGTCCCACATGCCTTGTTGGCAGCTTCCATCGCTTTGGGTATCATATAATTGGACCCTGTTTCCCAAACTGCAGTAAACCATGTTTCACTCCCAACCCTGGAAAGACTAAAGAGCAATTCCTCTCTGTAGGTTCTGGAAGCTTATGGCATGATTCAGGGCATTGGCCTCAACATCTACAACCTCTACTCACCCTGTTGGGGTGCACATGGCTACCAGGGGCGTTATACTGCTGACATGAGCAACCTCTTCCGAAGTTACAAGTTCAATGTGGCCACCCCAGTAAGTGGTTGGTGGGGTGGATGCGGGATGGTGAGGGCTATGCCCTGTAGTCTGGACATAACTATTCAAGGTAACTCTTCTCTCTACCTTTGCAACAGTCCAGTCTCTTGCCTGCACTGTCACAATATCCTTCTAATCCAAAGATTCCTGATACCACCCTTGTTCTCCTATAGTGGTGTCTCCCTGCAGCAGGCTTTTGAAACTGAGGTCACGTCAGATCATCCTTAGTTCAAAATCCTCTGTGGCTCTCTTCTTACTGGAATGAAAGCTCAAGTCCTCACCAGGGCCTTAGGGCCACACCTGTTCTAGCTCCTCTCTGCCCTCATATTCCACCACTCTCCTCCACTATCACTGCTCTGCTTCAGCTTCACCTACAGACTTGCCTCAGGATCTTTGCATTTTCTGGTCTCTTGCCTGAACCCTCTATCACCAGATATCTCGATGGCTTCCTTCCTTATTTTCATTCCAGTCTATTCACATCCTCCATCAGAGAGGACTTCTGTTACCTACCTCCTACCTCTTTTACGACTTTAGCACCTTGTTCTTTTTTTTTAAAGAATTCTTTCTTTAATTGCAGTTATTATTATTATTAATTTGAACAGAGAGAGAGAGAAAGGGAAAGTGAGAAAGCAAGTTGCCAGATATGGGATTTGAACTGCGGCTAATCATGTGGGAGTCCAGTGCCCCAGCCACCACACCACTTGCTGGCCTTGTCTTGTTCTTTACTATTATTGTTGTTGTTGCCAGAGAGAGCTAGAACAAAAACATCCTTCCTGATAGGGTATGGTCATGCTGTAATCCCATTTTCCTCCATTTATCCATTCCATCAGGATTTTAGACACACACTCGTATGCACCTGGCTTGTCTTTCAAGCCACTGGGGTTGGAATCTGAACCATGGCTGACCACATGGGACCCAGTTCCCAAACTGTAGTAAACCGTGTTTCACTCCCAACCCTGGAAAGACTACAGAGCAATTCCTAGTGCTTAATCGCTAAGAGCAACGCATAGTGCTTAATCACTACACTGTGGGGCTGCATCTACTTTATTATTTTTTGTAGCAATTTTACTGCCTGTTATTATTTATTTATTATTGTTCATTTCTTCCCTGCCCCTCATTTAAATGAAAGGTCAACCATTGCAGAAACTTAGCTATTTTCCTACCACATTCCCAACATCTGGCACACAGGAGACATTTAATACCTATTTGTTGAATGAATGACTGAATAAGTGAACTTCCTCTATGCCAGGCATTGGTTATTTTACATAATTTACCTTATTTAACCCTCCCAAACATCCTCTCTGGTATGTACTATTGTTATCCCCATTTCATAGATGAAGGAACTGCAGCTCAGAGCCCAGTGCAAGGTTACCTAGGGGCTCCAGGGTCCCACCTGTCCTAACTCCCCTCTGATCTCACACTCCACCGCTCTCTTCCATGACCACTGCTCTGCTTCAGCTGACTCGCCTCAGGAGCTTTGCATTTCCTGGTCTCCTGCCTGAACCCTCTGTCACCAGATGTCTCCATGGCTTCCTTCCTTTCATTCAAGTCTAGGTGGAATAGACCCTAAAGAGTCAGATTCCAAAGCCCAGACTGTAGTACCTAAGGTACTTTGCTCTGGCTCCCCTGGAAGTACTCTTGGTACCAGCTGTCTGCTCTGTTGAATGCTTTCTGTGCCAGGATAGCTTTGAATGGGAGACAGCGTATCTGAGCCTGAAAGGGATTGGGATGGAGGGGTGCTCAGGAGGGTGGGAATGGGAGAAGAGCAATGCTTCCCCCAGAGTCCCTCATCCAGGGCTGGTAAGATGGAGTCCTTATGTTTCGGGAAGATTGAATGAGGATGGTGAGGCAGAAAGGAAGGCAAGCAGAATGGCCTGGCTGCCCCTCCCACCTCACCTTGCCTTCCCCAGTTATTATTCTTTTAGACCACTATCCCGCTGGCACAGTAGTCCAGGACCTCCTCCAGGATTCAGAACAGTTCCAGATGGAGCGGATTTAGAGATTATCTGGGTCAGCTCTTCTGTTTTACAGAGCAGAATCTGAGGCCTAGAGACGGGGAAGGACTTAGCCACATGGGAAGAAGATGAGCAAAATTATAGAAATGCATCAGGGATATAGAACATGAAAAGGGTTTGCAAAATTCCCAATGAGCATCTCTGTGGGATTCATCAAGACTAGGAGGCCTGGGCTTATAATAATGGGATAGAGGGAGGGTGTAAGGGAGTTTCTGTGGCTTCGGACCCCATAACCTCTTATCACCTCTCTGCCTCCAGCCTCCTGATGGTCCCATCCCTGGGGTGCCTGCATGCATCAATGCCACTGCCATGTACGTGTGGCTGAACCAGAATGATGTGAGACAGGCCCTCCACATTCCCAACTCCCTCCCTGCCTGGGAACTGTGCAGGTAAGCCCATGATCTGGGGTACCCACTGGTTGAGGCATGACAGCTGGAACAAGATTGAGGGGCCTTTATGGAGGAGAAGAGGGGGGAGAAACAGCAGGCACTGAAAGGGGGGTTAAGGCAGGAATACTTGTTCACTGTTGTAATCCCAGCACCTGGTAAGTACTCAAATATTTGTTGAAAGAAACCACAGTTCTGTTTTCCTGAGTCCCAGCCTGGATTCAGCTACCTTCAGCTGCTTCTCCCTGCAGCCCCCAGGTTAGCTCTCAGTACCAGAGGCAGTATATGGACATGGCTCCTTTCTACCATGAGCTGCTGCAGTACGACCTCCGCGCCCTTGTCTACAATGGTGACGTTGACATGGCTTGCAACTTCCTAGGCGGGGAGAGGTTCGTGGAGGCCCTGAACCAGCCGGTGAGGAGGTGGTGCCTGCAGAGGGAGGCCTCAGTTAGGGCTGGGGGGGTGGGGGTCAAGTGCTGCAGCCCTGGGGAAATCTTACCAGTGCTGCTCCAAAAAAGGTTATCCTGTGAGCATTGTGCCTCAGGAAGAAATGCCCAGAGCAGGGAGGGCTGGGTAGATGATCAAAGTCCATTTCTTTCTTCCTTTGGAGAACAAAGAAGGAAATCTCATCCTTCCAACTCTCCAAAGTTGAGCTCCACCCAAATCTTTCAGGCAAAGAGAGAACTTCTTTCCAAAAGAATTTCATTAGCATTTAAATGTAGACCAATCTTTCCACCTTTAAAATAGCAGAATACTCCAGGTCCCCTCCAGCTGTCTTTTTCCAGACTCTCTTCACTCCACAGAAAGGTCACCACTGGTCAGCTATCACACAGCCAGCCCAACAACCTTGCCAGCCCCTCCTTGCCTGACTGCTCAAAAACACTGAGCCCTTCATTTCTCTGGGCCTCTAGTAGTCCTAGACCACCTGGGCTGGACTGCTCCTCCTTGTTTTCTTTGCTGGGGATTCTTCCCCCCATAACCTTGAGTGAGAGCCCAGCTCTTCTCAGGTCTGGCTTGTACTGCCTGCCAGCTCCCATAGGCCAGCAGCTCAACTCGCCTGTCACTGACTGCCATCGTTTCCAGAGTCTCCCAGAGCTTAAGCTCCTGAGGCCTCTAGGCATCTCCACTGAGTTAATCACCTTCAACCCCCAAACTGAACTCATCCTCTCTATCCCGAACTCTCCCAGTCTCCCTGTCTCACAGGAGAAGTGTACCCAGTAGCAGGCCATTCTTCACTTTTTCTCCCTTGCCTTTCATTCTATTGCCAAAACCAAGAGATTTTTACCCCCTACATTGCTTCTGGTCCCAATTCTCTCCATCCCCACTGCACCAGCTCTCCTGGACTCTTCAGCGGCTTTCTGGTTAGTTTCTCAGCATTGTCTCTGGCTGGGTAACAATTCTTCCTCCACATCACAGCCTGTGTGACTTCGAAACAATGCAGATGACACTGGGCCTACCTTTCAGGGCTCTAGCCCTCCTGGTCTTATAACTCCTCAAACATGCCCAAAGATCCAGTATCATCTGTGGGAGGCATCACTTCCTGCCATTCTGCCTACATAACTCCTACTCCTTTTACAACCTCAGAGAAGTCTTCAGATCCCTAGACTAGGTTGTAGACTGCCCAAAGACAGCTGTGCTTTGCCCTTTATTAACATTTGTTATACTTGTAATTCTGTGTTCAACAACTGGCTTCTTAGCTAGTCCACCAACAGCACAGGCAGTCCAGTGTTAGGTTCTAAGACATAGCGGATATTTAATCCATGAGTCTTCACTGAACTAATGAAGAGTACTGCCCTGGTGATGGAGGGGTGCCTGTAGAGCACCCCTGGGATAACCGGCTCATAAGAACCTGATGCTTCAGCTCCAAACCCCCTTCTTGTGCCCCTCAGAGCTGGTAGCTGTGCAGGGAAACTCAAATAAGGGTCCGTTAGTCTGTGGGCTGGTTTAAGGAGGAATCCCTTTGCAGAGGGAGTGAAGAGCAGAGTTGCTGAGTGACTCCTTCCTTTGGTCCCCAGATGGTGAGCCCCTATCAGCCTTGGTACTGGAACAAGCAGGTTGCTGGCTTCGTTAAAGAGTACGAGAAGATTTCATTCCTCACCGTCAAGGTAGGGCTAGGGTCCCACCTACCACTTAATCAGTGCTTTATCAGAATCTGTGCAGGAAGGCGGTTTAGGATTTGGGGTGGCTTAGGTCCTCCTGGGTGTAGAGGTGGCTCAGGATTCAGAGTGGACTGAGTAGGGAGGGAAGTTCGTCCCTCTCAGTGAGTGAAGGGTGCAGAAGAGGATCTAGGCTGAAAGAACTAGGTGCTGGTAGAGACGCTAGGATTTACTCTGGGCCTGAGAGAACTATGGGTGAGGGCACTAAGGAAGTAAATGCAGCTAGAGGCCAAATGGCTTACACAATACAAATAGGAAAACTGAAGTTAGGATCATAAAGGGTTTTATGTAGTTTTAAGACTTACAATCTTTCCAAC
>NW_006159713.1:5954507-5955478 GCF_000334495.1 Tupaia belangeri chinensis | reverse complement strand
CTTGGGCACGCAGGCACACGTGCCTGGCATGAGTTTAAGCCACCGGGTCCGGGACTTGATGAACTGCCAGTCGGCTACATGGGAGTCCAGTGACGTAGCCATTATGCCAACTGCTGGTCCCAAGTTTATTTATTTCTCTATAAGAGACAGAGAGAGAGAGAGAGACTGACCCTCAAAGGTGCCGTCATGCTGCAATCGACCCCCCAGTCTTGGCTGGCCCAGGTCATGGGCACATAGGTGTGTACCTAGTAAGATTAGGGATGTGCTAGAATGTGAACCTAGGAGTTTTCCTGTGTGGGTTCAGTTGTGTTACTGCTGTGCCACTGCCTGGCCCCCGTTGTACAGTTTTCTCCCCTATTTCTCTATCCAGGACTCTGTAGATAAAACAAAACAAAATAAAACAAAACAAAACAAAACAGGGGCTGGTAGGTGGTGTGGTGGGTAAGGGCACAGGACTCCCACATGGCCAACCCTCCCAGACCTGGTGGCTTGCTTTCTTACTTTCTCTTTCTTGCTCTCTCATTCTGTCCCTCTCTGGTCAAATTAAAAAATAAGTAAATGAATAAAGTTAAAATAATTATTTAAAACAAAACAAACTTTGCTACTTTTTCTGCTAAAGAAAAAAATGTATTTATCAATTTTATCTCTAGAGTAGTGTTTTTTAAACTTTAAAATACATTAAAATCCTGGGGCTAACAGGTGGCAGGGTGGTTAAGAGTGCTGGACTCCCACATGACTGACCACAGTTCGAGTCCTGGACCTGGCAGTTGATTTCTCACTTTCCCTTTCTCTTTTTCTCATTCTGTCTCTCTCTGGTAAAAATTTAAATAAATAAATAAATAAATAAATAAATAAATAAAGTTAAATAAAATAATTCCTTGTTTGGTAAAGGATTACTTTATTTAACTTTATTTATTATTTAAATTTAACCAGAGAGGGACAGATTGAGAGAGAGAGAGAGAGGGAGTGAG
>NW_006159713.1:5953921-5954285 GCF_000334495.1 Tupaia belangeri chinensis | reverse complement strand
TGGGATCTTGGGCATGAACGCATATGCACCTGGCATGAGTTTAAGCCTTTGGGTACAGGACCTGAATCG
The DNA here is from genome assembly GCF_000334495.1 of Tupaia belangeri chinensis. NCBI lineage: Eukaryota > Metazoa > Chordata > Mammalia > Scandentia > Tupaiidae > Tupaia > Tupaia belangeri. The sequence goes on along the minus strand of NW_006159713.1, from coordinate 5,954,216 downwards.
CAGTCGACTACATAGGAGTCCAGCAACATAGCTATTATGCTAACTGCTGGTCCCAAATAAAAATAATTCTTAAAAAAATGCACTAAAGTCTTTTGGAAGGTTGATCGCTACACCTCACCTCAGAGTTTCTGATTCTGTGGGACTGGGGTGGAGTCTAAGCATATAGATATTTCTTCTTTCTTTTATAAAAATTATTATTATTTTTTTGGGGGGGAGGTTTTTGTTTTTATGCTTTTTTTTTTTTTTTTTTTTTGCTACAGGGCACGTGTGCTTGACAGAGGCAGAGAGAGACACA
>NW_006159713.1:5943176-5952852 GCF_000334495.1 Tupaia belangeri chinensis | reverse complement strand
ATGTTTGACCCTCAGCCCTTTCCCCCTCTCCCGTTTACACTATCTCTGCTATAAACAGTTGTCTTCCAGAGGGTCATTGAAAATGCGATACCTGCGAGAGGAGGAAAAGGGGCCACGAGTCCTAAGATTTTAACAATAGGGAAAATAGATTCCATTCAAGGTTGTATCAAGTGTGGGTCTCATGCAGTTCCGCAATTGTAGGTGAGTCTCCATGGAATACAGTTTCAGGAAAGCGGTTCTGGTAAGCAGAGTTGACCATCAGTTGATGCAGCACAGCAGCCATCTTGTGATTAGCAGGCATGGTGTTGTGGAGATCTGCAGCGTGACTTATCCTGGGTATCTGGCTTCCCTAAGAATGGTAGGGTAGTTCCTATTCTTCCCTGAGGTAATGCAGGGCTGGTAACCATCATCTTCTCACTGTCCATAGGTAGATAAAATCCTTCTATACAGTATATTTCTCAATTGGTTTAAGACAGCTCGGCACCTGCCACCACCTTGGCGCGGGTCCCGAGGGGAACGCACTGAGCCCGGGAGGGCCTGCGCAAGTCCCCGGAGTCCAATGTCTTAACCATCATGCCACCTGCTGGCTCCAACATGTACATTTCTAACCAACCCCCAGATACTGCTCCTGCGGAGGAGTCTACACTTGAGAACCATGGCTCTACAGAAACATACTGTGCCAAGATAACTAGTACCATCAGGCTTATCTCTTCTCTGCCTAGGGCTCAGGACACATGGTGCCCCAATATCGACCTGCTCAGGCTCTGAAGATGTTCGAGAGCTTCCTAAAGAACACCTCCTTCTAGTGATCTGCTCAGCTGCCGGTAGGTTTCCCAGAGGCTGAATCTCTCCCTATTCAGCTTCTCTTGGGATTGTATTCTGTTCTTTGAACTTTTACCCATTTTCTTTAAAAGCTCCATGATGGTATAACCAATATAGCGAAATGTGGGAGGAGAAAAGGGGTTAAAAAAAGAAAAAAGTTGAAACCAGCAGGTAGCGTAGTGGTAAGGTGCTAGACTCCCACATGGCTGACTGCAGTGTGAGTCCTGGACATGACGGCTTGAAAATCACACCAGGCATATATGTGTGTGTGTCCGAAATACCAGGAGGAGAATAAAGGAGATGGGATTGTGATGTGGTCATCCCTCTGAAAGGGGATTTCTTACTTTCTTCCTCATTGTCTCTCTGTCTCTCCAGTGGGCACATGTGCCCTATGGAAAAATTAAAATAGATAAAGAAATAAAAGGAACTAGCAGTTGGCATAATGGCTATATCAATGGACTCCCATGTAGTCTACCACGGTTCGAGTCCTGGACCCTGTGACTTAAACTCATGCTGGGTACGAGTGCGTGCGTGCCCAAGATCCCAAGAGGACAATGGAGAAGAAGGGACTGCGGCGTGGCCATCACACTGGGGGGTGATTTCTTGCTTTCTGTCTCTCTCTGTCTTTCTGGTAAGCACACACACCCTATAGTAAAAGCCTCTTCCAAAAAAAAAGAAAAGAAAAAAAGAAAAAAGGTCATGAGCCATCCAGGTGGCATGGAGGTTAAGGTGGCTGGATCCCACATGGCTGACTCAGTGTTTCAAATCCCGAACCCGGAAGCTTGAAACACACACCAGTTCGATGCATGCAAACCCCAAATCGAAAGGCGACTAGAAAAGGGAATGTAGCCTGGCCATTCCCTGGGGAGTGACTTCTCACTTTCTCGGAACACATATACCCCATAGCAAAAACTAAAAAGAAAAAAAGTCACTGTTTGCCTCCCTTGGCAATGACCCATTCCCTCTGTGAGACATAGCTCTCTCAGGACAGCTTGCTTCGCTTGGCAAGAGTCCGTTCCATCTAAAGAATTGATATCTTCTTCAATAAACCTTGTTTAGAAAGGAAGAAAGCAAGAGAGAGAAAGAAAGAGAGAGAGAAAAAGAGAGAGAAAGAAAGAGAAAATGGAAGAAAGAGAGAAAGAAAGAGAAAGAAAAAAGTCTGTTTGAGGAGGGTGGACAGTAAATAGTATGTTGTCTCCAGAAGCTGCTTGGTTCCAGTGAAGGTTCTGTCCCCATCTCTCTTTGTGACCTTGATATTATCACCGAGCTCTTCTGAATCTCTCCTTTCTTGTCTGCAAAATAATAGAACATTCCTGGGCTCCTATCCTGCATCCAGAAGTGATGGGAGGGAATCTCAACACTGGTTTGGAAAAAATAAACTTGAGTGAGCCCGTAGTGTAATGGTTAACGTAGCTGGATCTCACATACCCAACTCTGTGGTCAGAGTCCTGGACCTTGTAGCTTGAAAAAAACCATGCAGTATATGTGTGTGTGCATGCCCAAAATCCTAAAAGGAGGAGAAATGGAAATGGAGAAGAAATTGTGGCATGACCACCCCCCATGACAAGTGCTTTCTCACTTTCTCTCTCTCTCTTTCTCCCTCAGGAGCTCACATACCCTCTGGCAAATCGAAAAATAAAAACAGATAAAAATAAAAACAAAGGAATATACCTTAATGCAAATTGCACTTCAAGAGATCTTACATAAAAGAAACCTGGAAAACAACTTACTCATTGCCACCTTTGTTTTAAACAGATGTTTCTATGTTTTTATTGCCAGCATGGAAATAACAAGATTGATTATTCTATATCATCTACAGTTTATGAAAAAGAAATAATTCCCTGGAGTGGATTCTCTTCAAGAACCATTTATTCAGTATTTACAGAAGTTCTATTATGTGCCAAACACCAGGCTGGGCAGATTACTAAGTATTAAACACTCTGAAGTACGAGTAAACTTGTCGAGATGCTTTCTTTATTTGAACCTGAAGTTCGCTTTGTCCTTTCTTTCTCCATCGTTCACTACTCCACACACCAAAGGCCACATGGCTACAAACACAAATAAGGGCATATCCCCACTCTCCAGCCAGTGACTAAGGTTAATCAGGCTCAGACTATTGGAGCTGAAATGGCCTTAGTACAGAGACTCGCCAACATGTTATTCCAAAGATCTCTTATGATCATTTCCTTATGGGAAAAACAAATACACCTAACATTTGCTGGTAAATTAGAAATTACAATAAAAATTAATGCTTTTTAAAAAATTCTTTATTATCTTTATTTTGTGGTTGGCCATATCGGAGTTCAGTGCCCTTAGCTACCATACCACCTGCCGGCTACAAAAATTTAATGCTAAAGATACCATTAAAGGGCCAGCCAGTAGTGGTCAAGGCAGCTGAAGTCCACATGGCTGATAGCATGTCTAGAGTCTGGGACCAGGTGGCTTGAAAAACACATTGGGCACATGTGAGTGTGTGCCCAGAATCCTGAAAGGAGAACAGAGAAGGAACTGTGGTGTGGCCATCCCCCTGGAAGTGCTTTCTCACTCTCTCTCTCTCTCTGATGAGCACATGCTCCCTGTAGCAAAATTAAAAAAGAAAATATCATTAAAAAAAATCAGGGACCAGGAGTAGCAGTTGGCGTAATGGCTATGTAGCCGGACTCCCATGTAGTCGACTGCGGTTTGAGTCCCGGGCCTGGTAGCTTACACCCCTGCCTGGTGCGTGTGAATGAGTGTCCAAGATCCTGTGAGCAGAATGGAAAAGAAGGGATTGCAGCATGGCCATGCTCCCTGGGGGATGATTTCTTGCTTTTCTGTCTCTCTGCCTTTCTGGCCAGTAGACGTACCCTACAGCAAAAACCTCTCCAAAATAAAGAAAAAAAAAACAAATCAGGGACCAGTCAGGTGGCATGGTGGTTAAAACAGGTGGATTCTCATTTTCCTTCTTTCCGTCTCTCTCTGGCAAGTGTCCATACCCTATGGCAAAAACCTAAAAACAAACAAAAACAAAACCAAAAGAACAAAATAAACAGCCAGAGACTAGACAGTGGTTCAGCAACATGACTGGATTCACGTGGGCAGATCCTGGTTCATGTCTTGGGACCTTCCTGTGTATGACAGATGCATACATGCTAGGTATGCATGTGTTGGATGCATGCACATGTGTGTTCATGATTCAGGCTGGCTAAGGTTGGGGAAGGATCATGCAAGGGAGGCCCTGCTGAGGATGCCTATCTCTCTACTCTCTCTTATGGAAGAAAAAAATAGATTAAATAAAGAAAAACACCATATACACATATGAATTCCAGGACCCCACAGTGATTGTTTAGGGGTCACACAATATTTGCCTAATATCTTCAGAAGAATAAAGAAAATAAGGACTAGGAAGCAGAAGTGATTTATCCAATGTTAAGTAGAAAGTTAGTGACATAGCAGGTATGACTTAAGCTTTTTAATTTCTCAGACTTGGGTTGTTAAATTTCTTAGTAATTTTTTGCAGGGTGCCTCTCAGGGCAGAACCACCAAAGTCCTACCAAAATCAAGGAATCCAAGTAGTGGGAAGATTTGGAGCTAGGCAGTAGTAATGGGATTAGCATTAGATTAGTAGAATAAGATTAGCATTTTAGAGTTAGGCTGGATGAGTGGCTTTGGATAGGCCAGAGAAACCTAAAGTAGTTGAAACTACTGTACATTAGCCCAGCCTCTACAGTCAGTCTCTTAGTGGACTGTAGAGCTGGAAGCCACTGCAGTTTGAATACCTGACCTAAAAACATACCAGGTGTGTGCCTGTGTGCTTAGGATACTGGTGGGCTGCAGGATTGAAGAAGGGGACTACAGCATGACTAAGCCTATGGAGGGTGTTTTTTTTTTCTCTCTCTCACATGTGAATGCACATGAGCTCTGCCATAAAAAAATTTTAAAAACTACTGTTGGGCCAGCCCCACGGTGTGGTGGTTAAGATGGCTGGATCCCACATGGCTGAGTGCATGGTTCGACTCCTGGACCCTGCAGCTTAAGAAACATACTGGGGGGGACCAGCAGTTAGCGTAATGGCTATGTCGCTGGACTCCCATATAGTCAACCACGGTTCAAGTCCCAGACCTGGTAGCTTAAAACTCACTCTGGGCACGTGTGCGTGTGTGCCCAAGATCCTGAGAGGAGAATGGAGGAGAAGGGATTGTGGTGTGGCAATCCCCCTTGGGGGGTGATTTCTTGCTTTCTGTCTCTCTGTTTCTCACTGTCTGGGGAGTGCATGCATCCTATAGCAAAAACCTCTCCAAAAAAAGAGAAACATACCAGGCATGTGCATGTGCATTTCCAAAATACTAAAAGGAGGGAAAGACAGAAAAGGGATTGGGGGGTCAACAGGTGGCATGGAGGTTGGTGGCTGGATCCCATATGGCCGACTTCATGTTTTGAGTCTTGAACCCGGTGACTTGAAAGTCATGCTGTGCCCATGCACATGCATGAGCGTGCATGCCTAAATATCCTGAGAAGAGAATGGAGAAGGGATTGTGGAGTGGCTATACCCTCTTAGAGGTGATTTCACACACACACACACACACACACACACACACACACACACAGTATGCAGTGAGTGCCTGTGCTCTATAGCAAGAAACACTAAAAAGAAAAAAAGGGATTGCAGCCTGACCATTTCTCATGAGGGATGCTTTCTCACTTTTCCTCTCTCTCTTGCTCTCTTCCTCTCCGTCACTCCTGCAAGTACACGCACCCTCTGGCAAAATTAAAAGCAAAAATAACACAAAACTATTGTGGGCTAGCCAGTGGTGTGGTAGTTACAGTGGCTGGATCCTACATGTCCCACAGAGACATACAGGTTTGAGTCTCAGAGCCAATGACTTGGAAAACGCTGAGGCATGTTTGCATACATGCCCAAGATCCCACAGGGGAAGAATGAGGAGAAGGGATTATGATATGTCCTTGCCTCTAGGGGGGGATTTCTCTGTCTCTCCCTCTCTCTCTCCAATGTGTGTATGTGTCCTACAGCAAATTGAAAAAGGCAAACAAACAAACAAAAACTATAGTAAATTTAAGTTACTAACTCATCTGAAAAATGGAGCTGCAAAACAGGAACATGGAACAATAAAGCCCTACATTTCTTTTTGTTGTTTTAAGAATTATTTATTTAATTTTATTCATCTATTACCTTTTTTTTTGAGATTTTTTTGCGATAGGTATGTGTGTTTGCCAGAGAGACAGAGATAGAGAAAGCAAGAATCACCCCCCAGGGAGGATGGCCACACTGCAATCTCTCCCCCTCTATTCTCCTCTTAGGATCTTGGGAACACACTCACATGTGCCTGGCGTGAGTTTTAAGCCACTAGGTCCAGGACTTGAACTGCAGTTGACTATGTGGGAGTCCAGTGATGTAACCATTATGCTATGCCATATGCTGGTCCCTCCATACTAGCCCTCTTACGTTGGGTTGTTGTCATTAAAGTCATGGTGTATATTTTTCTATGCAAAAAAATGTGTCCACTTTTCCAACAACCCAATACAAGGCTTTTGTTTCCTAGCACTTACATTTCCCTTCCCATTGGGAAACAATGCAAAGAGCTTTATAAAATTCTTCCCGGGCCTGAAATGCATAATTACTTGGGGGTGTGAATGACTTGAAGAAGGCAGAGTAAAGAGGCTAGGTGAGTAATTAACAGTTGGCCAAAATGTCCTGTTTCTAAGTACGTTTGAATTTTAACACACAATAATTGCTGTTATAATGTGATTCACTGAATCCTTTGTGAAGTCTCTAATAATTAGTCTGCGCATGATTTTCAACCATGTCTTTTCATTTAAAAAGGTACTCCCACTGATCTCTACTACCCTTACCAGTTTGCAAATATTTTGTGAGTCTCTTAGCTATCTAGTAAGGATAGAAGTCACCCAGAACCCTGACACATAGTTGCAGGACTTTGGTCTCCTGGCCACTGTGCAAATTTTGTAGGTATGTGGCTAAATCATCGTAACATGTCAAATCCTGGGAATGGCGTTGGCATAGCTCCAGGGGAGGGACTGGCAGTAGACACAAGGATCCCTTGGAACAGTCTCAATTTAAAGCAGCAATCCATTTTCCTTGCAAGGACAGGCTGAAGCAGGAAAAGGCAAGTCACCTTTATTTCTACTTATCTGCATTTTAGGAGATTTGTGTTTGAGACCAGAACTAGTTATAGAATTACAGAGTTGACTTTAGATAGTTGACCTCTACAAGTATCACTTTCTGTCTTTCTCTCTCTCTTTTAAATTGCTTTAACTTACACAAATAAAACAAGAATACAGTCTCTTTGTACAAGTTCAAATAGTATATTAGTATATAGAATCAAAAGCAAAAGTTCTCTTTACCTTTCCTCATTCCTAATCCCCTCCCCAGGGATAAACATTGGTGTGCATGTGTGTGTGAGATATATTTTTCCAAATTTTTAAATGCATTTAGTTATATATTAATATAGACATTTCCTTCCACATGACTGGTAATAGCTTATGCTAACTTTTATCTTCTATTCTGTACCTAACTTTTTTTTTTTTTTTTTTAGATTTTTGCCCTGGGGTGAGTGCAATTGCCAGAGAGGAAAAGCGAGAAAACATCCCCCTGGGTGGATGGCCATGCTGTAACTCTTCCTCTTCCATTCTCCTCTTGGGATTTTGGGCACATGTGTTTATGTGCCTGGTGTGTTTTTCAAGCTACCGGGTGCAGGACTCAAACTGTGCAGTTGGCCATGTGGGGCCCAGTGTCTTAGCCACTATGCAATCTGCTAGCCCCATGTACCTAACTTTGTTACTTAACAATAAATCTTAGAACAATTCCATATCAGTGTACAGTTGGACTTTCTTATCCACAGAGATTTGCATCAGCAAATTTAATTGATGATCAAAAATATTACATTGTGGGGCCAGGAGGTGGTCTGGTGGTTAAGGCGTTGGACTCCCACACGGCTGACAATGGTTCAAGTCTTGGACTGGTGGATTGCTCTTTCTCTCTTTCTCTTTCTCTGTCTCTCTCTGATGAGCTTACGTACCCTACAGCAAATTTTAAAATAATAATAATTTGGGATCAGCAGTTGGCATAATGGCTATGTTGTTGGACTCCCATGTAGTCAACCATGGTTCAAGTCCTGGACCTGGTGGCTTAAACTCAGGCTGGGTGCATGTGCATGCGTGCCCAAGATCCTGAGAGGAGAATGGAGAAGGGATTGCAGTGTGGCCATGTCCCCGGGGGGTGATTTCTCATTTTCTGTCTGTCTCTCTCTCTCTCTCTCTCCGTCTTTCTGGTGAGCACATGTGCCCTATAGCAAAAACCTCTCAAAAAATTAAATAATTCTTTTTAAAAAATGTAACATTGTTGGGGACCAGCAGGTGGCATGGTGGTTAAAGGACGGGATCCCACCTGGCTTACTCCAGGGTTAGAATCCTGGACCTAGCACCTAGCGGCCTGTAAAACACACTGGGCACATGTGCATGTGTGCCCAAAATACCTAGAGGAAAATGGAGAAGCAAGTGTGGTGAGGCCATTCCCCCAGAAAGTGAATTCTCTCTCTCTCTGTCTCTCTTTCCCCTCTGAGCATATACATCTGTAGCCCCCCAAAATATCTTAAGACTGGCGGCTTAAAATTCATGCTGGGTGCGTGTGCATACGTGCCGAAAATTCTGAGAGGAAAATGGAGGAGAAAGTATTACAATGCAGCCATCTCCCTTGGGGGGTGATTTCTGGCTTTTTGTCTCTTTCCATCTATTGGGCAAGCACATGTATCCAATAGCAAAAATCTCTCAAAAAACAAAGTTACATTGTTTTTGAGATATAGTATATATATAGTTAGGCCTACATGGTTGTGTCTGTACTGAACATATACAGATTTTTTTCCTTGCCGTTCTTTCTTTTTATTTAAGAATTATTTTATTTTATTCATTGTCATTATTTTTTTATTTTATTGAAGCTGACCAGAGAGAGATAGAAAGAAGGAAAACAAGGAAGCAAGCCACCAGGTTTGGGACTCAAACCATGGTCGGCCGTGAGGGAGTCCATCCACCTTAACCACACACTACCTGCTGACCCCTCCTTGTCGTTATTTCTAAACAATACAGTATTAACAACTACTTACATAAAATTTACATTGTACTAGTTTTCATAAATAGTTTAGAGATTATTTAAAGTATGAAAATGTGGAAGTCATATGCAAACACTATGTCATTTTCTACAAGAGAATTAAGCTCTACAAATTTTGGTATCTCTGAGAATCCTGGAACCAATCCTCCTCTGATATGGAGGGACAAATGTGTACAGATTTACATTCTTTTTTTCCTCTCAGGATCTTGGGCATGCATGCATACGGGCCTGGCATGAGTTTCAAGCTACTGGATCCGGGACTTAAACTGCAGTAGACCAGGTGGAAGTCTAGTACTTTAACCATTATGCCACCTGCTGGCCCTTCATTCTTTTTTTTTTTTTTTTATTTTTTTACCCCAGAGAGGTTTTTGCTATAGGGCATGTGTGCTCGCCAGAAAGACAGAGGGAACAGAGAGACAGAAAGCGAGAAATCAACCCCCAGGGGGAATGGCTATGCTGCAATCCCCTCTCCTCCATTCTCCTCTCTGGATCTTGGGCACGCACATACACACGCCTGGAGTGAGTTTAAGCCACCAGGTCCGGGACTCGAACTGCGGTCCACTACACGGGAATCCAGCAACATAGCCATTATGCTAACCACTGGTCCCACTTCATTCTTTTTAAACTTTATAGTATTCCATTATATGGCAGTATAATGATAATGATTAAATATGTATTTAACCAGTTCCCAGGTCTTTTTTTTTTTTTTTTTTTTTTTGGGGTTTTTTTTTTATG